>NC_088814.1:16437244-16699161 GCF_011386835.1 Chrysemys picta bellii | reverse complement strand
AGGACATTTGGTCACCCTAGCACACCCCCAGGGAGTGGCGGGGACCCACACACGTGAAACGGAGCTCATTAATAACCGATCAACAGCATATATGATGCAATGTACATAATATATAATTTTATTATTTATATAGTTATGGAAAGTAAATAATACATGGAAGAAATGAAAGGCTTTTTTTTCCATTATTTTTTTTGTTAGTCATCCCTGCCGGGGCCCCGCCAAAAATGTTCGAATTGGGCCCCGCCCTTCCTAAAGCCGGCCCTGCCCCCAGCAGGCACCACTCTTCTCTAGCAGAAACTCCTAGCCTCACAACCCCACCACAGGGAAGCCCTGAGCTTGTCGCTTCCAGTCTGGTAGGTGGAGAATCGGGAGGACATGGGGAGCTCCAGAAGCTGCACTTTAAATGTAAAAGAGCTACCTGCGGCTCACAAGCCACAGTTTGGCCACCCTGGATATAGACTCTACTCTTTACCATCCTGCCTTTCCCCACGCCCAGAGTTCTGACCCACCACACTCTGCAGCTGTGCCTCAGTTTCCCCACTCCCGGCAGGAATTTTGACCACAGACACAGCCAGCACTGACTTAGTAGCCCCAGACAGCTCACCCTTTGGCCACTGGGTCTGGTCTTGGCATGTTTGCATCTGAGCTCTCTGGAGTTAGTTCCCCAAGAACACCTCAAACAGAACACCCTCCAAGACCCTGCCGTCAGCACCTTTGGTGTCGATTCCGGCTCAGGTTACAGGCAGACTGATGGGGCTCAGGCAGAAACTTTTACTCACATCTGTTTCCTCCCAGCTCTTGTTTGGGGTCCACCACAGGGTCTGGTTGTTCTGGTGTCCTGCCACCCCACAAAGGTCCTCCCATTGAGTCACACCTCTGGTTTCCAGCGGGGTCTGGCTGTATTCGACACTCGAGGATACAGCATGACATCTGCACAGAGGGCTGGGTGTGAATTCACAGCATGCACATTATACATCCCCCCGTATATGTACTCATAGGATTAGCCTGCTATGCCTGTGGGGCAGCTCCCTCCCAGCCCCCCTCTGGATGGCTACCACAAAGTTATTCTGCTGTGGGGCAAAGCCAGCCAGCCCTGGCCATGGGGGCTCTGTGAGATGAAGCTGCTGGAGGGCTCTGAGGCCAGGGACAGGGTGGAGGAAGCAAGCCTTGGTCTCAGTAGCCTGCGTGGAGGGCAGAGAGTGATCCCTGAACCTGAAAGTAATGGGGCCCGTATTGGAGAGTAGACCCTCGATGATGGCCCCCGGCCCTGAGGGCTGCAGGGTGAATCTCAAAGCCATGCCAGGGCTCTCAGAGGCAGAATACGGGGTTTCCCCTTTGCTGGCTGACACAGCAGAGCTGAGGGCGGCTTAGCCACTGAGGGGACTTCCCCAGACCATTTCCTTGTGATACTTTTAGATGTGATAATGTTGTGTGTTCAGGGGATGGTTCCTGGGGCCCTGGGGCCAGGCATGTCCCAGAAGGGAGGTGTGTGCAGCCCTGCCCCACGGCCTCAGCGGCAGTGCTGGGAATGCTGGAGCCCTGACTGGCCTGGAGTGAGCACCTAGGAGAGACTGGTCTCCAGCCCCAACCCTACCAATTATGGTGCCCTACGCAGCCCGAGCACCTGCTCCCCCCACCCCTCGCAGAGGTTCTGGGCTGCGCTCAAGGCCTGCGGGGCATGGAAGCAGGACCTGTGGGTGGCCGCTTTGGGTAGGCCCCAGCCCACTCCGCTCCCCCCCGCCCCAGCCGTGTCGCTCGTGGGAGAGGGTTTGGGGGGAGGCCCCCGCGCACCCCCCCACACACACACACTCACCGGTGGCAGGAAGCGGAGCAACACAGCGGGGAGCCAGTGGAGTGGAGCGGGCTGGGGCTGGGTTGTTCTGCCTCCCGCCACCTGCCACTGAGTGCAGGGGTATGCCTGACCCCTGCTGCCAACGCCAGGCCCCCCCCCGCTAATCCCATGGGCCATGTCCGTTGCTGGGGGAGGGGGCTTGGGAGAAGGGGTGGAAAGTGGGGGCGGGAAGAGGCGGGGCAGGGCAGAGGGAGTTGTCCCAGGCTCCGCACCTCCATAGGGCCCCACACAAGGGGGTCGGCTGGGGCTGGCCACTGGCGCTGCCGCATACGAAGCACGCAGCTCCGTAGGGCACCATGACATTTGGGGCAATTTGGTGCCCCAAATTTCGTGGTGCCCTATGCAGCTGCATATTCTGCGTAGGCCTAAGGATGGCTCTGCTGGTCTCCCTGGCCTCGCAGCGCCCTGGCTGATAGAGAGATGGCAGGAAACCTCACCCCGGCTCCCCGGCCAAGCTGTCCTGGCAATAAGAGACAGCGGGAGCAGCAGGAGAGGATGTGCAGCAGCAGCAGACGGAGAGACTGAGCACAGTGCTGGCGCACAGGCCCCGGTGCTGCCTGGACGTGTGGCCCCTGGGAGTGGCCCCGCGTTGCATGTGAGGATCAGCCAGAGCCCACAGGGAAGAAGGGAGCTGGGGCTGGGTGTTGCTGATCAGGGTTGCTGCTGCTAACGCTGATTGTGCCTGATAACAGTGTATCAGGGACTTCCTCCTGCTCCCCTCCCCCAAGGCTGGAGGAGGGGTCTCCACCCCCAGTTTGGAACTGAACTCTCTACCTGCCAGCGGAGCAGCCCCCACCATGCTGGTTATGAAGGAAGCTGGAGATCTCCTCCAGCAGTGGCTGAAAGACACCCGTGGAGCCATCACCAAGCAATGCAGAGACTGTTGAGGGTGTGATACCTTCTTGTGAACATCGGCCGTGACCACCTCCGTGCCAGCCAGCCATATTAGGGCTTTTTAGTTAGCAGGGGTGTGACAATGCGGTTCTGGCGGAACCCAACTGAGAGCGCCAACTCAGGACAAATTGCTCAAACAGGGCAGTTACAGCCCAAGGCTGGGGTTTTTTCCACCTCTAAGGCAAACCAAACCAGCCAGTCAGACTAGGAGGACTTCGGTCTCACCCCACTGGTTAACCACAAGTCTCACAAGCAATCTCCTTAGACACTCCAGTTTCCCAGTATTACCACCAGTGCCACTCGTTATGGGGATAAATGGTTATGAAAACCAATACCCCAGTAAAAGAAAAAGGTTCTCCTGATCCCAAAGGACCAAGCCCCAGACCCAGGTCAATATACAAATCAGATCTTACCCACAAATCACGCTGTTGCCAATCCTTTAGAATCTAAAATCTAAAGGTTTATTCATAAAAGGAAAAAGATAGAGATGAGAGTTAGAATTGGTTAAATGGAATCAATTACATACAATAATGGCAAAGTTCTTGGTTCAGGCTTGCAGCAGCGATAGAATAAACTGCAGGTTCAAATCAAGTCTCTGGAATACATCCCCCGCTGGGATGGGTCCTCAGTCCTTTGTTCAAAGCTTCAGCTTCTAGCAAAGTTCCTCCAGAGGTATGAAGCAGGATTGAAGACAAGATGGAGATGAGGCATCAGCCTTATATAGTCTTCTCCAGGTGTAAGAACACCTCTTTGTTCTTACTGTGGAAAATTACAGCAAAATGGAGTCTGGAGTCACATGGGCAAGTTCTGCAAAGTTTGCTGAGTCTCAAGGCATATTTGCCTTCTCTCAATGGGTCCATTGTATAGCTGATGGTCCTTAATGGGCCATCAAGCAGGCTAGGCAGAGCTAACACCAGATTGTCTGGGATGTCACCCAGCAGCATAGCATAAGTTTGAAATACAGACAGTATAGAGCCAATATTCATAACTTCAACTACAAAATTGATACACACATATAGACAGCATAATCATAACCAGCAAACCATAACCTTGTCTTAGACACCCCATTTGACCCCCTTTATACAAGATTTGCATGCCACTACAGGACCTTGGTTGCAACAATGATCTATATGGTCCCAGATTATATCAATAACGTCACAAGGGGAAACAAATTACCCCAGCTCTCCTACTTTGTACCTCAATCCCATGGCAGAATTAAAGCAGCAAGTTATTGAAACCCACCAGCATTAAGAATGTCCCTAAACCATCTTCAGAGTCATGATTTCAAGGCCTTATTTTTGACCCTAGAATGTGTTGTTCATGTAACTGATGTGTACAAGTTTCTTCTGGTGGGTAGCGAGGGAAATGTTTTTATCATACACCCTTGCAGAGATATTTGCTTGGCTTTTATAGAGGCAGGATCCCTCACTGGTTCAGAGTAGCTAGCTGCTACAGCATTAAAGGAAAGCATCCACAAAAAGGAAGCTTACAAGAAGTGGAAACTTGGACAGATGACTAGGGAGGAGTATAAAAATATTGCTCGAGCATGCTGGGGTGTAATCAAGAAGGCAAAAGCACAATGGAGTTGCAGCTAACAAGGGATGTGAAGGGTAACAAGAAGGGTTTCTACAGATATGTTAGCAACAAGAAGAAGGTCAGGGAAAGTGTGGGCCCCTTACTGAATGGGGGAGGCAACCTAGTGACAGAGGATGTGGAAAAAGCTGAAGTACTCAAAGCTTTTTTTGCCTTGTTCTTCACAGACAAGGTCAGCTCCCAGACGGCTGCACTGGGCAGCACAGTATGGGGAGGAGGTGAGCAGCCCTCAGTGGTGAAAGAACAGGTTAAGGACTATTTAGAAAAGCTGGATATGCATAAGTTCATGGGTCCAAATCTAATGCATCTGAGGGTGCTGAGGGAGTTGGCTGATGTGATTGCAGAGTCATTGGCCATTATCTTTGAAAACTCATGGCGATCAGGGGAAGTCCCGGACAATTGGAAAAAGGCTAATGTAGTGCCCATCTTTAAAAAAGGTAAGAAGGAGGATCCGGGGAACTACAGACCAGTCAGCCTCACCTCAGTCCCTGGAAAAATCACGGAGCAGGTCCTCAAGGAAACCATTTTGAAGCACTTGGAGGACTGGAAGATGATCAGGAACATTCAACATGGATTCACCAAGGGCAAGTCATGCCTGACCAACCTGATTGCCTTCTATGATGAGATAACTGGCTCTGTGGATATGGGGAAAGCGGTGGACGTGATATATCTTGACTTTAGCAAAGCTTTTGACATGGTCTCCCACAGTATTCTTGCCAGTAAGTTAAAGAAGTATGGGCTGGATGAATGGACTGTAAGGTGGTGTGACAGGGTCAGGCCAGAGGGCTACAGGACAGTGATTGAAGGTAGATAGATTAGCCCCAGATTAAGCAGGTCCCTATTCCCTGAGTAAGATAATGGGCTGTTCCAGAACATCAGGAAGTTGCTGGAACCAATTATGGTAGGCAGGCTAATTAGGACACCTGGAGCCAATTAAGAAGCTACTGGAATCAATTAGGACAGACAGGCTAATCAGGACACTTGGTTTAAAATGGACCTCACTTCAGATAGTTAGGGCGTGCGAGGAGCTGGGAGCAAGAGGCGTGCAAGAAGCTGAGAGTGAGTCGGCATACTGCTGGAGGACTGAGGAGTACAAGTGTCATCAGGCATCAGGAGGAAGGTCCTGCAGTGAGGATAAAGAAGGTGTTGGGAGGAGGTCATGGGGAAGTAGCCCAGGGAGTTGTAGCTGTCACACAGCTGTTACAGGAAACACTGTAGACAGCTCTGATCCACAGGGCCCTGGGCTGGAACCCGGAATAGAGGGTGGGCCCGGGATCCCCCCCAACTTCCTATTTGATACAAGAGGAGTTGACCTGGACTGTGGGTCTCACCAGAGGGGTGGGTCCCTGGCTTGTCCCTCAATCCACTAGGTGGATCAGCAGAGACTGTGGGGATTGTTCTCCTCCCTTTTCCCCATGCTGGCCAGTGATGAGGTTAGCCAAGTGAACGGCAGGTTTGAACCACTAGCAAAAGTGGCCAAACTGAGGGCTGATGTGAATCTCTGAGGTGAGCAAATCTGCCAGTAAGCGCAGGACCCATCAAGGCAAAGGAGGAACTTTGTCACAGTGGATAGAAAGCTGGCTAGATCGTCGGGCTCAACGGGTAGTGATCAATGGCTCCATGTCTAGTTGGCAGCTGGTATCAAGCGGAGTGCCCCAAGGGTCGGTCCTGGGGCTAGTTTTGTTCACATCTTCATTAATGATCTGGACGATGGGATGGATTGCACCCTCAGCAAGTTTGCGGATGACACTGGGGGTAGAGGTAGATAAGCTGGAGGGTAGAGATAGGGTCCAGAGTGACTTAGACAAATTGGAGGATTGGGCCAAAATAAATCTGATGAGGTTCAACAAGGACAAGTGCAGAGTGCTGCACTTAGGACGTAAGAATCCCATGCACTGCTACAGGCTGGGGTCCGACTGGCTAAGCAGCAGTTCTGCAGAAAAGGACCTGGGGATTACAGTGGACGAGACGCTGGATATGAATCAACAGTGTGCCCTTGTTGCCAAGAAGGCTAACGGCATATTGGGCTGCATTAGTATGAGCATTGCCAGCAGATCAAGGGAAGTGATTATTCCCCTCTCTTCAGCACTAGTGAGGCCACATCTGGAGTACTGCGTCCAGTTTTGGGTCCCCCACTACAGAAACGTTGTGGACAAATTAGAGAGAGTCCAGCAGAGGGCAATGAAAATTATTAGGGGGTTGGGACACATGACTTACGAGGAGAGGCTGAGGGAACTGGGCTTGTTTAGTCTGCAGAAGAGAAGACTGAGGGGGGATTTGATAGCAGCCTTCAACTACCTGAAGGGGGCTTCCAAAGAGGATGGAGCTCGGCTGTTCTCAGTAGTGGCAGATGACAGAACAAGGAGTAATGGTCTCAAGTTGCAGTGGGGGAGGTGTAGGCTGGATATTAGGAAAAACTATTTCACTAGGAGGGTGATGAAGCACTGAAAGGGGTTACCTAGGTAGATGGTGGAATCTTCATCCTTAGAGGTTTTTAAGGTCAGGCTTGACAAAGCCCTGGCTGGGATGATTTAGTTAGGGTTGGTCCTGCTTTGAGCAGGGGATTGGACTAGATGACCTCCTGAGGTCTCTTCCAACCCTAATCTTCTATGATTAATAACCTGCATGTTCATAAAGTGCAGCTTTTCCATTTTCTTGTTGAATTGGAGCTCATATTGACTTGAGATTTGGTCACTATTAGTTTAAGAAAATGTGGTGATATTATGGACCCTCCGGATTGTTTGGTGCCCCTTGGCTTTCTTTGGAAAAGCAAGAGGGGAGAAGAAAAGATCCTTGTAAAGTTTTTTAAAAGAATACTAAACATTAGCTGCATTAAAAGCAAAGCCAACTAACTTCTTAATAGCTCTACCTAACCCATGTTCTCCGCATAGGGCCCGCCCCCTCTCTAGGCCATCTCCTGCGCCATCAATGGAGGTACACATGGCGGGAATTTGGCCTAGATTGCTTTATACCTACAGGAATCCTCCTCAGTGAATGACTATGGCTATCCCTTCCCAAATAGTACGTTAGAGGCCTTGTTTTTAGTCTGCAGAAGAGAAGACTGAGTCTTCTTCCAGCCAATGAGGAACAAGCACCCAGTGACAAAGAAGTGCTACCTATCACTGGGCCTGAGTCCCCGGTTCAGCCAGGCCTGGCTAACTCTCAAGGGTTCAGTCTCTTTGGCCAGTGCGGGGCCAGGTTCTCAAGGGCTCAGAACCTGATGTGCATCCAAGGTGCTGAGTTTGTCAGAAATCCTGGCCATTAGTATCCAATCCTGTGGCAATGAAGCCAATGGACGCTTTACTATTGACTGCAGTGGGCACAGGATTAAGCTCTTAATGAGGCCAGTCAGACCCCAGTCCTGCATGGGCACAGAGCTCCACTATGCCAACCACTTGCAGGGTCGGGTCCAAGTTAGTACCAACTGGGGTATTGGCTCCTTTTCTGATTGGACACTTTTCCACTGGGAATTGAGCTGAGACTCCCCAAACTCAGTTCACTAATGCCAGCAGATGCGAACACACTTTGGACAATGTTGGTCTTTTCTGCACTAACACCAATAGATCCTGCAGTGAAAGTGTCAAAAGGAAGAGTGAGTGGGGGGTGAAATAAAATCCTTCTCAAAATTGTATCCCTTGTATAAATACATAAAATGAAAGCACACAGGCGCTTTATTCAGAAATGAAATATAATCCTGTGTCAGCCATATGCCTTATGGATTCTCTGAAATACCAGACTGGTTTCCTCTGATCTCATCAGACTTACAGCCTCAAATGACCTTTTCCAGCTCATATTTTCATGGAGAAAAATAACTATAAACCAGTCACACTTGCTTATTGAAATTGGACTTTGGAAATGGAGCTACTCAGTGGGATTTTTTGGAACATCCCAAGAGAAACATTTTGAGTTTCTTGAGGCCTTCAGCAGATCCACATGTGTTTTATACAAGCACCAGCGCACTGAGGATGGAAGTCCAATGCTTTGTGAATCAAGCCACGTAAAAGACTTGGAATCATGTACAGCTTCATGTTATTGTTATTAGCAAGATTCCTAGTTGGATAATAAAAATCTGGACTCACATGGTGAGCCCCAAGGGAGAACAGTCATTTCTTTAAAAGAAGCCTCCTCTGAGGCCTAGTCTACACTACAACTTTAATTCGGATTTAGCAGCCTTAATTCGAATTAACTCTGCACCCGTCCACACAACGACGCCATTTATTTCGAAATAAAGGGCTCTTTAAATCGATTTCTGTACTCCACCCTGACGAGCGGAGTAGCGCCAAAATCGATTTTAGCATTTCGAATTAGGGTTAGTGTGGCCGCAATTCGATGGTATTGGCCTCCGGGAGCTATCCCACAGTGCACCATTGTGACCGCTCTGGACAGCAATCGAAACTCGGATGCACTGGCCAGGTAGACAGGAAAAGCCCCAGGAATATTTGAATTTCATTTCCTGTTTGCCCAGCATGGAGAGCACAGGTGACCACAGATAGCTCATCAGCACAGGTAACCATGCAGGCCGATAATCGAAAAAGAGCACCAGCATGGACCGTGAGGGAGGTACTGGATCTGATCGCTGTATGGGGAGAGGATTCAGTGCTAGCAGAACTTCGTTCTAAAAGACGAAATGCCAAAACTTTTGAAAAAATCTCCAAGGGCATGATGGAGAGAGGTCACAATAGGGACTCAGATCAGTGCCGCATGAAAGTCAAGGAGCTCAGACAAGCCTATCAAAAAACAAAGGAGGCAAATGGTCGCTCCGGGTCAGAGCCGCGGACATGCCGCTTCTACGCCGAGCTGCATGCAATTCTAGGGGGGGCCGCCACCACTACCCCACCTGTGACCGTGGATTCCGGGTCGGGGATAGTCTCATCAGCTAGACCTGAGGATTCTGCCGATGGGGGAGAGGAGGAGGAGGAGGACGAGCTTGCAGAGAGCACCCAGCACTCCATTCTCCCCAACAGCCAGGATCTTTTTCTCAGCCTGACTGAAGTATCCTCCCAACCCAGTATCCAAGACCATGACCCCATGGAAGGGACCTCAGGTGAGTTTACCTTTTAAAATATAAAACTTGTTTTAAAAGCAAGCGTTTTTTAATGATTACTTTGCCCTGAGGACTTGGGATGCATTCGCGGCCAGTTCAGCTACTGGAAAAGTCTGTTAATGTGTCTGGGGATGGAGCGGAAATCTTCCAGGGACATCTCCATGAAGCTCTCCTGGAGGTACCCCAAAAGCCTTGCCACAAGGTTTCTGGGCAGTGCAGCCTTATTCCGTCCTCCATGGTAGGACACTTGACCACGCCATGCTTGCAGCAAGTAATCTGGTATCATTCCCTGACAAAGCCTGGCAGCGTATGGTCCCGGTGTTTGCTGGCATTCAAGCAACATCCGTTCTTTATCTTGCTGTGTAATCCTCAGGAGAGTGATATCGCTCATGGTAACCTGGTTGAAATACGGGAACTTAATTAAGGGGACAGAGGTGGCCGTTCCTACTGGGCTGTTTGCCTGTGGCTGAAAATAAATCCTTCCCTGCAGTTAGCCAAGCGCAGGGGGGGAAATTGGCCCTGAGCTTTTCGCATTTGGCTAGCAGGGATCTTCCCTGATACCAGCCTCGCGGTGGGGGGAGGGGTACAGCGATCATCCCAGAGAATTCATGGCGGGAGGGGGGGCGGGGGGGCGGGAGGGAGGGGCGCCCCACCACAGTTAAGGAATCCCATTGCAGCAAAGCCATCCACTATGACCTGCACATTTCCCAGAGTCACTACCTTTTGTAGCAGCACCTGAGTGATTGCTTTGGCTACTTGCATCACAGCAGCCCCCACAGTAGATTTGCCCACTCCAAATTGATTCCCAACTGACCGGTAGCTGTCTGGCGTTGCAAGCTTCCACAGGGCTATCGCCACGTGCTTCTCAACTGTGAGGGCTGCTCTCATCTTGGTATTCTGGCGTTTCAGGGCAGGGGACAGCAAGTCACAAAGTTCCATGAAAGTGCCCTTACGCATGCGAAAGTTCCGCAGCCACTGGGAATCATCCCACACCTGCAACACTATGCGGTCCCACCAGTCTGTGCTTGTTTCCCTTGCCCAGAATCGGCGTTCCATGGATAGAACCTGCCCCATTAACAACATGATCTCCAAAGCACCGGGGCCCGCGGTTTGACAGAATTCTGTGTCCGTGTCCATGTCAATGTCCTCATCACGCTTGTTGCTGCGCTGCCGCCGCCGCTGCCTCCTCGCCTCGTTTTTCTGGTCCTGGCTCAGCATAAACTCCACGAGAACGCGCGAGGTGTTTACAATGTTCATGACTGCTGTCTTGAGCTGAACGGGCTCCATGCTTGCCATGGTATGGAGTCTGCAGTGTTCACCCAGGAAAAAAGGCGCGAAATGGTTGTCTGCCGTCCGTTGCTTTCATGCAGGGAGGGAGGGGTGAGGCTGTACCCAGAACCACCTGCGACAATGTTTTTTGTCCCATCAGGCACTGGGATCTCAACCAGAATTCCAATGGGCGCGGGAGACTGCGGGAACTATGGGATAGCTATGGGATAGCTACCCACAGTGCAATGCTCCAGAAATCGACGCTAGCCCCGGTACTTGGATGCACACCGCCAAATTAATGTGCTTAGTGTGGCCGCATACATTCGACTTTATACAATCTGTTTCCCAAATTCGAATTATATAAATTCGGATTAATCCCATAGTGTAGGCATACCCTGAGTGAAATATTCAATTGGAGTTGTATTTATATGTAAGCAGAGTCAGGATGAGCTCTACCCTGACATCTGGTGGTGAATTATGGCAAGGGTGGAAAAGAACTTCAGGGGCTGATCTTGTTTGCATAGGCACACCCACCCGCCTAGCCTGGGACAAGAACAACTGAAAGTGGTTACTTTGGCTGGTGTGGGATCCCCAGTTTCTCTGTTATTGGGGCAGGAAGAATAAAGTGTTGTTACCCGGATTCTGTGAATCAAGGCTAGTGGAACTGTTGTATGACAGAGGGACTCACCAGTAACTAAATAGCACTCGCTAGACAAGGGGCATGGGTTACAACTCCCAGTGAATGGAGAGAGGTTGGGCACAGGTATGTGTACCTGATGGCATGGGCCCTCTTTTGAGGGCTTGGAACACCAATTGCACTATCCCCCTCTCTTCACTGTTGAATAACAGAGCTAAGTTTGCTTCCATTAGGAGTCTAGCTAGAAGTTGCTGAGCTGAATTCACTTTGGGCCAATGGTGCACCAGCACTGGGGCTCCCCTACTATAAGCTGAAATCAGTAAGAGCTGAAATCACTAAAAGAGCTAAAATTGCTGAGCTGAGATCCCTGAGTGCTGTGTTAACTAGTGGGGGAGCTGAGCAGTTTGTAGGACAGTTGGAGTGGCCCACAAAACAGGGAGTGGAGCAGTTTGGGGGGATGCTGGAGGAGCGGAGCAGCGTGGCTGATAGAGCGGAGCTATTCGTGATAAAGGCTGCAGCAGAACTCCACGGAGAGGTGGGGTAGTCGGCCTCGGACCACGTAAGGTGCCCCTTAACTCTGCAGATAAACTTTTGAACTCTGGGGCGGCTCTGACCAGGGACAGAGCCTTTGGGGATGTTGGACTTTGGGGTGATTGAACTTAAGACCCTGAGGGGAAAAGGACACTGCCAAACTTACTTGGAGGTGGGTCTTTTGCTCATGGTTTGTGTTATGAATCCTGTTTGTGGTGTTTCCCCAACATAATGCCGCATTGTTTCCCTCCTTTATTAAAAGGCTTTTGCTACACTCAGACTCTGTGCTTGCGAGAGGGGAAGTATTGCTCCTAGAGGCGCCCGGGGGGTGGTAGGTAATTGTCCCAGGTCACTGGGTGGGGGCTCGAGCCAGTTTTGCATTGCATTATTGAAACGGAACCCCTAGATACTGAACCTGGCCCTTGTTGCTGCCAACTCAGAGGGGCAGAAGGGTTACATATATCTACTAGGAGAGTCATCTAGGCTAGTGACTCTCAGCCTTTTTCCACCTGGGGCCTAAAAACTAGCTGTGATGTCTTGCCATGACCCCAAATCCCACAATCCTTGGCGTCTGCAAAGGATTGTGGGATTGAAGTCATGGCAAGAAACTCTGGCGGGTTTGGGGCAGCTGGGAAGGGAGATGCTGGGTAATGTACTGGGTGGTGATGCTGGGAGAGGCTGGTGAAGTGTGCTGGATGGAATAGTTGTTGGGTGTGTCTTGCTCTTTCCCCCTGACCACACAGCACTCAGCTCCAGGGCAAGAGCTGCTTCAGGATGCTCTATGCAAGGGACATGGGGATGAACCTATGCACAGAGGGAAGTGGCTCCAAGATACTTTACTGAATACCCTATGACCCGGGGAGGCATTCTCATGACCCTTGTTGCAGTTTTGAAAGAAAACCCAGCTCTATTATTTTTATGGGTTTTGTTACAAATTAATAAAAAGCAAACTTAAAATCAAACACACTTTTAACTAAAACTTTTACTAACTAATAAACTAACCACAAATATGTTTTAAAGTCCATCAGAAGCAGGAAGCCTGCCAAACAATCCAGGGTGCCACTGGATGATCGAGGTGCTAACGGGGAATTCTAGGAAGACAAGGCCATTACGGAGAAGCTACATGAATTCTTTGCATGGTCTTCACTGCAGAGGATGTGGAAGAGAGCCCCCCACACAAGCCATTCTTATTAGGTGACAAATCTGAGGAACTGTCCCAGATTCAGGTGTCAATTGAAGAGGGAACAAATTGATAAACTAAACAGTAAACACCAGGCCCAGATGGTATCACCCAAGAGTTCTGAAGGAACTCAAATGTGAAACTGCAGAACTAGTAACTGTGGTATGTAAAAAAGAGTCCTGTGGCACCTTATAGACTAACAGACGTATTGGAGCATAAGCTTTCGTGGGTGAATACTCACTTTGTCAGATGTGTATTCACCCACGAAAGCTTATGTTCCAATACGTCTATAAGGTGCCACAGGACTCTCTGTTGCTTTTTACAGATCCAGACTAACACGGCTACCCCTCTGATGCTTGTGGTATATAACTTATCGCTTAAATCAGCCTCTGTACCAGATAACTGGAGGATAGCTCATGTAAAACCAATTTTTAAAAAAAGGCTCCAGAGGTGATCCTGGCAATTACAGGCTGAAGCCTGACCTCAGTACTGGACAAACTGGATGAAACTATAGTAAAGAACAGAATCATCTGACACATAGATGAACATGATATGTTGGGGAAGAGTCAACATGGCTTTTGTAAAGGGAAATCATGCCTCACCAATCTACTAGAATTCTTTGTGGGAGTCAACAAGCATATGGATAAGGGGGATCCTGTTGATATAGAATACTTTCAGAAAGCCTTTGACTGGGTCCCACACCAAAGGCTCTTAAGAAAAGAAGCATGGGATAAGAGGGAAGGTCCTCTCATGGATCAATAATCGGTTAAAAGATAGTAAACAAAAGGTAGGAATAAATGGTACATTTTCACAATAGACAGAGGTAGATAGTGGGGTCCTCCAAGGATCTCGACTGGGACCTGTTTAACATATTCATAAATGATCTGGAAAAAGGGGTAAATAGTGAGGTGGTAAAATTTGCAGATGATACAAAATTACTCAAGATAGTTCAGTCCAAACCAAACTGTGAAGAATTGCAAAGGAAGCTCACTAAACTGGGTGACTGGGCAACAAAATGGCAGACAAAATTCAACGTTTATAAATGCAAAGTAATGCACATTGGAAAACATTATCCCAACTGTACCTATAAAATGATGGGGTCTAAATTAGCTGGACCACTCAAGAAAGATCTTGGAGTCATCCTTGATAGTTCTCTGAAAACATCTGCAATGTGCAGCAGCAGTCAACAAAGCTACTGTAAGCGGGGGAATGGTCCCGCTATTGTGGGGAACTTTCCTGGCTTCTGCACTACACCGGGTGAAGTGCGCTAGCGAAAGGATCTGAGTCCTCGCTCCCACTTCCTTTACCCAGAGGCCTCCCTGCCCTTGAGGACACCCCTTCCACTCTCCTGTCTGGCAGAGTCCTCGTAACCCCAACAAGGCTGGGCCCAGGATTCCTGGGGGGCTCAACCCCCAACCCTGCTGTGGTCACCTAGGACAGGGGCTAGGGTGTCCCCACTCCAGGGGGCTCTCTCTGCACTGGGTACCTCCCTGACCCACTGATCATTTCATACAATTTAAAGCAAATACAAGTTGTTTAATTAACAATTAATTTAAAAAAAGAACAAGGAAAATGGGAAAGGTTAAAGGAAAACACATCACCCCGCTCTGTGGCAGGGAACATCACAAACAGTGTCTCTGGACATCAGGGTACTTCACAGTCTGTTCCTCGTAGGTCCCAGGCCTCCTTCTCAGGCCCTGGCTGTGCGGCAGGAATGCTGCAGGTTGGACACTTGCAATTTTGGTGGCCACACACCTCCAGGTTTTGGGTGGTGGGACCCTTCTTCCCAGCGTCAGCCCCCCGTCGGGTTAAGATCCCCCTCCCAGCCTGGCCTGCAAGGACCCTTGGCTGGGGGTGTCTTTTTGCACTGGGCCCTTTGCTTCCTGAGCTGCTTTTCTGGCCCCTCTGGCTGGCCCGGCTCTGCTCCCCAGCGTAGCGTGGGCCCCTGCTTTCTCCTTAGCTTGGCCCCACTCTGTCTGACCCAGGCAATTCCAGCTCACAGGCAGGGCCGGCTCTAGGCACCAGCAAAACAAGCTGGTGCTTGGGGCGGCACATTTTTAGGGGCGGCATGGCCGGCGCCAGAATTCCGCCCCTAAAAATGTGCCCCGGCCGCCCTAGCTCACCTCCGCTGCTGCTGCCACGGCGCGCGAAACAGCTGATTCGCAAGCCGCTACTCGCCCCCCCTCCCTCCCAGGCTCTCAAACCTGGGAGGGAGGGGGATATCCCGAGCGGCCGTTTCGCGCGCCGCTGCTCCCCCTCCGTCCCAGGTTTGGGCGCCTGGGAGGGAGGGGGAGAAGCGGCGCCTGCGCCACGGCCACTCAGAGTCTCCCCCTCCCTCCCAGGCTCTCAGACCTAGGAGGGAGGGGGAGATTCCGAGTGGCCGCGGCGCGGGCGCCGCTTCTCCCCCCCCCCCCCCAGGCTTGAGAGCCTGGGGGGAGGAGGCAGGGCTGGGGATTTGGGGAAGGGGCGGAGTTTAGGCGGGGCCGGGGGTGGGGTAATTAAATAAGTGGGGGGGCGGCCAAAATTGTTTTTGCTTTGGGCGGCAAAAATCCTAGAGCCGGCCCTGCTCACAGGGAGGATGAGACCTCCCTGGCCTCCTGACTCCCTGATTAGCCTGTCCGCCCTGTCAATCAGGCTCAGAGGTGGAGGCTCCCTTCCAACCCTGAAAGCAGGACCAATGCTTCCAAGGTCCTTCCAAAGCAGGACCAATTCCCAGACAGATTTTTGCCCCAGACCTCTAAATGGCCCCCTCAAGGATTGAACTCACAACCCCGGGTTTAGCAGGCCAATGCTCAAACCACTGAGCTATCCCTGAACTGATCAGAGAGGGGAATTGTTTCCAGGGAGGAGCCAGCTTCTGTCTCAGGACTAGATCTACTAAAGGGTCATCTCCCTGCTCCTCCCAATGTCCACACACAGCTAACACCACATTCCCCCTTTCATAATATGGCTTCATCATATTAACATGGTACACAGTGGTGTTGTGCCCAGTTAGACAGTTCTACCACATGATTTACCTCATTTAGTTGCTTGACAACCTTGAAAGGGCCTTCCCAGGCGGCCTGTAGTTTTTTTTTTCTCATGGGGATGAGAACCATCACCTGGTCTCCGGTGGCGTAGGTGCAGGCCTGCGCCATGCGGTCATACCAGACCGTCTGCTTCCTCTGGGCTCTGGCCAGATTCTCCTTGGCCAAGCCCATGAATTCAGCAAGTCTTTCTCAGAAGGTTAAGACATATTCCACCACTGATTCTCCATTGGGAGCGGCCTTCCCTTCCCATTTGTCTCTCATCAGGTCCAGGGGCCCCCTTATCCTTCTTCCATATAACCGTTCAAAAGGTGAAAACCCGGTAGACTCCTGGGGCACTTCCCTGTACGTGAACAGCAGGTGAGGTAAGTACTTGTCCCAGTCCTGTGGGTGATGGTTCATAAAGGTATTCAGCATCATCTTTAGAGTTCCATTGAACCTCTCCACCAGTCCATTGGACTGGGGTAAGGTGACCAGATATCCCAATTTTAGAGGGACAATCCCAATATTGGGGGCTTTTTCTGATATAAGTGCCTATTACCCCCCACCCCCTGCCCCGATTTTTCACCCTTGCTATCTGGTCATCCTAACTGGGGGTGATATGCTGAGGCCCAGATGTGCCAGACCCCACATTTCTCCCACAAGTACTGGAACAGGGCTGAAATGAAGTTGGATCCTTGGTCTGTCAAGACTTCCTTGGGGAACCCCACTCAGCTGAAAATGGTCAGCAGTGCATTGGCAATGGTGTCTGCTTCGATAGAAGACAAGGCCACTGCCTCCAGGTAACGTAAAGTGAAATCTTCCACAGGATATATTTCTTCCCCGACTGGGTCATCTTGCTGAGAGGCCCCACTATGTCCACAGCCACCTTCTGGAAAGGCTCCTCTATAATGGGAAGAGGCCTCAAAGCCGCTTTCCCCTTGTCCTCGGCCTTCACCACCCTCTGATAGGAGTCACAGGATCGGCAATACTGTTGGACAGTAATAAAGACTCCAGGCCAGTAAAAGTTCTGTAGCAGCCTCTGCCGGGTACGCCGGATTCCCTGGTGCCCTGCAAGAGGGATGTCATGGGCCAGGTACAGTAGCTTGCGGCGATACTTCTGGGGGACCACCAGCTGCCTCCGGATCCCCCACGACTCCACTTCCCCTGGGGACGCCCATTCTCGGTACAGGAACCTCTCCTGGCAACCTCTCCCCATGGTCTGTGCCACACTGAGGTCAGCCAGGTCCCTTAGCTTCCGCAGGGAGGGATCTTCCTGCAACTCGGCCTGGAACTCAGCAGCTCGGGAAGGGATGGGGACCTGCTACCTCTTGATGGCTGGGTCCGAAGCTGCTGCCCCTCTGAGCCTTGTCCCTGGGCACTCCCTCCTCACCAGGGTAGGGTCCTGCGCTTCCGGTAAGGTACCCTCCCTGAGGTTAGGACGTAGTGCCCCTCACCGGCTCTGGCTACGGGTCATGACTAGGGTATTCTGGGAGTTGCTTGGCCAGTCCTCTAAGTCACCCCCCATCAACACCTCGGTGGGCAAATGATGGTGCACCCCCATGTCCTTGGGGCCCTCCTTGGCCTCCCATTTCAGATGTATCCTAGCCACCGGCACCTTGAATGGGGTCCCACCCACCCCCGTCAGGGTTAGATAGATGTTGGGCATCACCTGATCTGGAGCTACCACCTCGGGCCGGGCCAGCGTTACCTCAGCGCCCGTGTCCCAGTATCCATTGACCTTCCTCCCATCCACCTCTAAGGGAACAAGGCACTCGCTCCGCAGGGACAGCCCCGCGCCCACCCTGTAAACTGAGAACCTTGAGTCCGGAGCATCCAGCCTCCCAGAGGAGCTGGTCTGGGAAACTCCTCCCTCCTGAGCAGTTGGTACGCTGCCAGCCCTCCTGCCTGGGAAGCCTGCCCCTCCTCTGGCTGTGTCTCTACCCAGTTAACCCTGTGTGGCTTCGGTCTGCTCAGTCTGTCCTTGAGCTTGGGGCACTGGGTCCGTATGTGGCCTCTCTGGCCACAGAAATAGCAGCCCATGTCCCATTGGTCCCCTCGAGCCAGGCGGTTGGTCCTGATGCCGGTTGTTCCCCTTGGGAGAGGGTTCTTCACATTCCTCCTTTGGGGGGGTCCCAGGGTGACTCTCTCTCTCTGCACCGTGGTGGGCTTATTCTTTTGGGACTCCTCATTTCCATCCCCTGACCGGCAGTTCACAAACTCGTCGGCCAGCTGCTCTGCGCTCTGCAGGTCCTCTGGCTTTTTGTCCCCCAATCATATCCTCAGATCGGATGGGCAGTGTTCATACAGTTGCTCAAGTACAATCAGTTTAACCAGGTCCTCCTTTGTCTGGGCCTCATCTGCCCACTTGTGGACATATCCCTCCATTCAGAGGATCACTTCCAGATATGTGACCTCAGGGGTTTTATGCTGACTCCGGAACTTTTTCCGGTACGCCTCGGGAGTCATCCCAAACTCGTGTAGCAGGTCCTTTTTGAACAGTTCATAGTCCCCTGCCTCCACCCCTTCCATTCGGCTGTATATCCCCATGGCTTTGGGGTCCAGTAAGGGGGTAAGATACCGGAGCCTGTCTGCAGGGTCAACCCTGTGCAGCTTGCAGGCCTTCTCAAAGGCCATCAGGAATTCATCTATGTCCTCCATTCCTTACGCCGGGCCAGGATGCACTTATCAAAGCTCCATGCAGTCTTGGGTCCCCCCTCACTCACCGCAGCTGGGGGCTCTCTGCTCCTCAGCCTTGCTAACTCCAGTTCATGCTCTCGCACCTTCTCCCGATCTTCCAGCTCTTTCAGTTTTAACTCCCTCTCCCATTCCAGCCACCTCAGCTCCAGCGATGGGGAGCTCTGCCTTGAGGATCCCCTGCTGGCTGCAGGGGTCAGGGTGCTCTCGGTGTTCGCTGGGCTCCTTCCAGCCCCTCCCCTAGCCATAGGTAAGAGGAGCCTTGGAATGCCCTTGGCAGCAGTCTGGCCCCCCCCAGCCGGGACAGACATCGATGCCCGCGCTGTATTTGCCAGGCTGCTTCCCTCAGAGACAGGGATCGACTCTTCCTCCTCCAGCTGGGCAATCAGCTGTGCTTTGGTGAGCTTTCCAAAGCGCAGGCCCCTCTGCTTGCACAGCTCGACCAGGTCCCTCTTAAGGTGGTGGTTATACATCTTTCTGCGGGTCCCAAGTTGCTGTGGACTCACAGGCCTGAGTGCTGTCAGTTCTCCACGGTTTCCAGGAAGAACCCCTAGTGTGCCAGCCCTTCTCCAAGTCACCACCTCTCTCCCAGGGTCAAGCCGCAGACTCCTCCGCCCCTGGAAATGCTCACCACGGTCCCTGGGGGACCCTGTTACTGCAACAGTCCTTCTCACTGGTCACACCCTCCCAGGGGTTAAGTGTAGCTTCTCCGCCCCCTGAAACTGCTCCTCTCTGAGCCTTCAGCACGCCTGGTCCTCATTAATCCACCTTTGTTTTACTGCTCCCCAGTCACTTACTGCAGGAAGCGCCATCCATGGGGTGCAGTACATCTCACCGCTGCCACCAGTTGTCACGAAGTGTGGGGGAGACAGGGCCGTGCACCCCCCACTTCCTGCAATTCACCATGACTCTCAGCCAGCCAGTAACACAGAAGGTTTATTAGATGACAGGAACACAGTCCAAAACAGAGCTTGTAGGTACAGAGAACAGGACCCCTCAGTCAGGTTCATCTTGGGGGACAGGGAGGCCAGATCCTGGTTCTGGGCTTCCCTCTCTTTCCCCAGCCAGCTCCAAACTGAAACCCCCTTCAGTGGTCTCACCCAGCCCCATTCCCCGGCTCCTCCTCCAGCCTTTGTCCAGTTTCCCGGGCAGAAAGTGTCACCGGGCCCCAACCCCCTCCTGGGCTCAGGTTACATTCTCACGCATCATCCCTCAAGTGAAGTCACACCCTGATACCCCATCACCATCCAGCACCAATGCAGACAGTGCCAGTAAAACTCCCACGCAACATTCCCAGGTCAAAACTCCCCACTCCCCACTCCGTCACACAAGAATACTGTGGGAGACTGTATCAAAAGCTTTGCTAAAGTCAAGATATATCATGTCCACTGCTTTCCCCATAGCCACAGAGCCAGTTATCTCCTCATAGAAGGCAATCAGGTTGGTCAGGCATGACTTGCCCTTGGTGAATCCATGTTGTCTTATTATCTAATCCTTTCCTAATGATTCCTAACATTGTCAGTGTAAGGGGACTGTTGCCCCCTTTCAGTGGGGGTGTTTTGGTTGGCTAGCTCCCAGCACTAAAAGATTGGGGAGAGGCCAATGCTCCAGGTCCCTTCCAACCCTGACATTCTATGAGTCTAAACCCTGCCCAGCAAGCTGAGATCAGAGGGGTGTTGCATCTGTACCGACAGCTGTTTTCCAACCAGCCTGGACTCACTAATCTAATTGTCCACCAGGTGGAGACAGGATTGCACCCATCTATAAGATGCTCCCCCTTCTGAGTCACAGGGAAAACTGCTCAGGACCTGGAAAGAGAGGTCAGTGACATGCTGGCTTTGGGGGTGATCCAGCCATCTTCCAGCCCTTGGGCCTCGCTTGTGGTGCTGGACCCCAAAAAGGACGGGTCAATCCAGTTCTGTGTGGACTATCAGAGGCTTAATGCCATCACTGTATCTGATTCCTAGCCCAGGCCTGATGAGCTTCTAGACAAGCTGGGGGGGACTCGCTACTTTACCACCATGGATCTTACAAAGGGCTACTGGCAAGTGCCACTGGATGCAGATGCCAGGCTGAAATCTGCTTTTATCACAGCTATGAGTTCCTGACCCTGCCTTTTGGCCTCAAGGGGGCACCTGCTACCTTCCAGAGCCTGGTGGATCAGCTACTGAGGGGGATGGAGAGTTTTGCTGTGGCGTATATTGACGACATGTGTCTTTAGCCAGACCCGGGAGGACTATGTGTCCCAAGTTAAAGTGCTGGACCGACTCCAGGAGGCTGGGCTGACCATAAAAGCTGAGAAGTGCAAGGTGGGGATGGCTGAAGTATCTTACCTAGGTCACCGGGTGGGGAGTGGCTGCCTAAAGCCAGAACCAGCCAAGGTGGAGGTGATCAGAGACTGGCCCGCTCCCCAGACCAAAAAGCAGGTCCAAGCCTTTATTGGGATGGCGGTGTGCTATCGAAGATTTGTGCCGCTCTTTAGCTCCATAGCCGCCCCATCACTGAGCTATGCAAGAAGCCAGACAAGGTGGTCTGGACCAAGCTGTGCCAGAGGGCTCTCTGTGCGGTGAAGGAGGCTCTGGTCAGTGGCCCAGTTCTGGTAAATCCAGACTTTGACAAGCTCTTTATGGTGTTCACTGGTGCCTCAGACACGGGGCTGGGTGCGGTGTTAATGCAGGTTGATGAAAAGCGGGAGAGACATCCCATCGTGTACTTCAGCAAGAAACTGTTACTCCGGGAGCAGAACTACACGGCCATCGAGAAGAAATGCCTGGCTATGGTGCAGGCCCTTAAGAAACTAGAGCCATATCTATTTGGATGACACTTCACCGTGCACACCGACCATTCTCCCCGACCTGGCTACGTGAGATGAAAGGAGCGAATGCCAAGCTCCTGAGGTGGAGTCCGCTCCTGCAGGATTACGATATGGACGTGGTCCATGTGAAGGAGAGTGCCAACGTGATAGCTGATGTGTTGTCATGGAGAGGGGGACCTGAACTTCCCCAGGTCACTGGTTAGAGCAGGGGTCTCAAACACGCGACCCGGGGCCAAATGCGGTCCACGGGGCTCTTGTGTGTGGCCCGCCAAGCTCCCCGCAGCCCCCCCCCGCCGCTCCCCGCCCCTCTGCCTACCCGTGGGATTGCCTCCTGATGCTGCAAGCGCCGCGCTGCTCTCTGAAGCAGCCGGCAGCATGCCCCTTCGGACCGGGGGCGGGGAGGGGGAAGGAGGCAGAGGGCTCCGGCATTGCCTCCTTCCAGGCACCGCCCCCCACAGCTCCCATTGGCTGGAAACAGGGAACCGCGGCCAATGGGAGCTACGTGGGACGTACCTAGAAGAGCTGCAAGAGCCGCACAAGCAGGGAAGCCTGAGCCCCTACCCCAGGGTCTGCAGGGACACGGTTCCAGCTGCTTCCTGGAACAGAGCAGCGCGGAGCCGGGGCCAAGGCAGGCAGGGAGCCTGCCCTGGCCCCAGGGAGCGCCGCTGTCACCCCGGAGCCACTCTAGGTAAGCAGCACCAGGCTGGAGCTCACACCCTGAACCCCTCCTGCACCCCCAACTCCCTGCCCTGAGCCCCCGCCACATCCCACACCCCAACTCCCTGCCCTGAGCCCCCTGCCACATCCTGCACCCCCAACTCACTGCCCTGAGCCCCCTGCCACATCCCACACCCTTCCTGCACCCCCAACTCACTGCCCTGAGCCCCCGCCATATCCCACACCCCAACTCACTGCCCTGAGCCCCCACCACATCCCACACCCCAACTCCCTGCCCTGAGCCCCCTGCCACATCCCACACCCTTCCTGCACCCAACTCCCTGCCCTGAGCCCCCTGCCACATTCCACACCCCTCCTGCACCCCCAACTCCTGCGCTGAGCCCCCCGCCACATCCCACACCTCAACTCCCTGCCCTGAGCCCCCTGCCACATCCCACACCCTTCCTGCACCCCCAACTCCCTGCCCTGAGCCCCCTGCCGCATCCCGCACTCCTCCTGCACTTCCTGCCCTGAGCCACCTGCTGCACCCTGCACCCCAACCCCCTGCCGCACCCCTCTTGTACCCCACACACTAACTCCCTGCCCTGAACCACCTGGCACATCCCACACCCCTCCTGCACCCCCAACTCCCTGCCCTGAGCCCCCTGCCACATCCTGCACCCCCAACTCCCTGCCCTGAGCCCCCTGCCACATCCTGCACCCCCAACTCCCTGCCCTGAGCCCCCACCACATCCCACACCCCAACTCCCTGCCCTGAGCCCCCTGCCACATCCCACACCCCAACACACTGCCCTGAGCCCCCTGCCACATCCCGTACCCCTCCTGCACCCCAACTCCCTCCCCTGAGCCCCCCGCCACATCCCACACCTCAACTCCCTGCCGTGAGCCCCCTGCCACATCCCACACCCCGCCTGCACCCCCAACTCCCTGCCCTGAGCCCCCACCACATCCCACACCCCAACTCCCTGCCCTGAGCCCCCACCACATCCCACACCCCAACTCCCTGCCCTGAGCCCCCTGCCACATCCTCCGCCCCCAACTCCCTGCCCTGAGCCCCCTGCCACATCCCACACCCCTCCTGCACCCCCAACTCCTGCCCTGAGCCCCCTGCCGCATCCTGCACCCCTCCTGCACCCCCAACTCCCTGCCCTGAGCCCCCTGCCACATCCCACACCCCAACTCCCTGAGCCCCCTGCCACATCCCACACCCCTCCTGTACCCCCAACTCCCTGCCCTGAGCCCCCTGCCGCATCCCGCACCCCTCCTGCATTCCCTGCCGTGAGGCACCTGCTGCACCCTGCACCCCGACCCCCTGCCGCACCCCTCTTGTACCCCACACACCAACTCCCTGCCCTGAGCATCCTGCACACCTCCTGCACCTCAACTCCCTGCCCTCAGACCCCACTGCACCCTGCACCCTTTCTGCACCCCCTGGGGGCAGCGTTGGGGTGGGGACTTCAGGGAAGGGATTGGAATGGGGCAGGGAAGGGGTGGGAAGAGGTGGGGCAGGGGCAGGGCCTAATTGAAAGGGGTGCAGTGGGGGGGGGGGTTCAGTGATGCGGCCCTCGGGGTCATCTGAGTTTGAGACCCCTGGGTTAGAGTGATCCCGCTCAGCTCAGTCTAGAAGGGGGGAGAGATGTGACGGAGTAGGGAGTGGGGAGTTTTGACCTGGGAATGTTGTGTGGGAGTTTTACTGGCACTGTCTGCATTGGTGCTGGATGGTGATGGGGTATCAGGGTGTGACTTCACTTGAGGGATGATGCGTGAGAATGTAACCTGAGCCCAGGAGGGGGTTGGGGCCAAGTGACACTTTCTGCCCGGGAAACTGGACAAAGGCTGGAGGAGGAGCTGGGGCGTGAGGCGAGAAGCTGGATATGAGTTCGCAGTGTGCCCTTGTTGCAGGGGCAGCTCTATGTATTTTGCCGCCCCAAGCATGGTGGTCAGGCAGCCTTCGGCGGCATGCCTGTGGGAGGTCCACCAGTCCCGCGGCTTCGGTGTACCCGCCGCCGAATTACCGCCGAAGCCGCGGGACCGGCGGACCTCCCGCAGGCATGCCACCAAAGGCTGCCTGACTCTGCCGCCCTCATGGCGACCGGCACGCTGCCCTCCGTGGCTTGCCGCCCCAGGCATGCACTTGGGGCACTGGTGCCTGGAGCCGCCCCTGCCTTGTTGCCAAGAAGGCCAATGGCATATTGGGCTGTCTTATTAGGAGCACTGCCAGCAGATCAAGGATAGTGATTATTCCCCTCTATTTGGCACTGGTGAGGCCACACCTGGAGTATTGTGTCCTGTTTTGGTTCCCCCACTACAGAAGGGATGTGGACAAATTGGAGAGAGTCCAGCGTAGGGCAATGAAAATGATTAGGGGGCTGGGACACATGACTTATGAGGAGAGGCTGAGGGAACTGGGATTATTTAGTCTGCAGAAGAGAAGACTGAGAGGGGAATTGATAGCAGCCTTCAACTATCTGAAGGGGGGTTCCAAAGAGGATGGAGCTTGGCTGTTCTCAGTGATGGCAATGACAGAACAAGGAGCATTGGTCTCAAGTTGCAGTGGGAGAGGTCTAGGTTGGATATTAGGAAACACTATTTCAGTAGGAGGGTGGTGAAGCACTGGAAGGGGTTACCTCGGGAGGTGGTGGAATCTCCATCCTTAGAGGTTTTTAAGGTCAGGCTTCACAAAGCCCTGGCTGTGATGATTTAGTTGGGGTTGGTCTTGCTTTGAGAAGGAGATTGGACTAGATGACCTCCTGAGGTCACTTCCAACCCTAATATTCTATGATTCTATGACAGAAAATACCATAATGATTGTATGAGAGAATATACCAGAAAATACCACGTTATGCCCACACTCTGAATACAATGTGCAGTTCTGGTTTCCCCATGTCAAAAAAGATATATTAAAATTGAAAAGGTGCATAAATGGACAATAAATAATGATTAAGGTTATGGAACAGCTTCCAAGTGAGGAAAGATTAAAATGACTGGACTGTTTGGTTTAGAAAAGAGACGACTAAGAGGGGATATGAAAGAGATCTATAAAATCATGAATTGTATAGAGCAAGTGAATAGGGAAGTATTATTTACCCCTTCATATAACACAAGATCTAGGGGTCATCCGATGAAATAACAGGCCGCAGATTTAAAGCAAAGAAAAGGAAGTATTTCTTCACACAACACAGTCAATCTGTGGAACTCATTGCCAGCAACAACTGACCAAATCATTGGATAGACACCATCAAAACTTAAACCATGAAGTTAACATAACACAATCAATTCTTTATACATACTTGCCTCTGGAAGCCTAAGGAGATGCAGACTGCTTCTCAGCCCTCGGAAGCAGTACCCAGACTTCTTCAAAGTCGCTGTTTCCTGAATGACTTCTATATTTGACAAAGTGATTAACAACCGCTAACTTCCCTTTGGGGGCAGATTGCTTTATACAAGCACTTTTTATATCCCAAGGTGACAAAGTGATTTAAGGTAGAATTTACGTTAGAATTAGGATACGCACGTGCTTTTTTTTTTTAAACACACACATGCATGCACCCATTCTCTCTCTTCTCTCTCTTTCACACCTTAAAAGTGTTATAGAAAAATCAATAATTCAAGTGGAAGCAACCCTGATAGGTAGATTGCAAAAAGAGGAACAAAAATGACAATGTTGTGTAAAAGAAAAAAAGGCGAACTCTGTAGCTTGGTGGTCTTTAGAGCACTTTGGAAATGAAATTACCCAGTGGGATTTTTTGGCTCATCCCAAGAGAAACATTTTGAGTTTCTTCAGTCCTTCAGCAGATCAACATGTGTTGTAAACATACAAGCACCAGTGTGCAAAGGATGGAAGTCCAATGCTCTGTGTATCAAGCCACCGAGGCAGGGCTGCCCCAAGCAAAAAAAAAAAAAAGCCGTGATCGCGATCGGCGGTGGCAATTGGAAAAAAAAAAGCCGCAATTGACGGCGGCAGTTCAGCGGCAGGTCCTTCGCTCCTAGAGGGAGTGAGGGACCTGCTGCTCCCGAATTGACGCAGGTGCCGCCCCTCTCCCTTGGCCGCCCCAAGCACCTGCTTGTTAAGCTGGTGCCTGGAGCCGGCCCTGCACCGAGGAGACTAGCTAGGCTCTGAAAGCAGTGCGCTGCCAGCAGCCGCACAGAAGGGTGGCAATGGGGCGTTAAGTCTGCTGTGAAAAGTGATATTGACAAATATACAAATATCATTGTGACGGGTTCGGTCACAGAGACCCCCTTGGGACTGTCACCTGATGTGCTGAAACTAACTCAGAGCCTGTTTTCCCTGTCCGCTTTGGACCCCAGAACCCTGTCTTGTTGAGCCAGACACGCTAGCCTGCTGCAACACAGACCCTGGGTCTGAACCACATCCCCAAAGCTCCAGGCTTTAACTGAACACCACACAGGAGGTACTCCTGTCTCCAGCACCCAGACACCCAGCTCCCAATGGGATCCAAACCCCAAATAAATCCATTTTACTCTGTATAAAGCTTATACAGGGTAAAATCATAAATTGTCCACCCTCTATAACACTGATAGAGAGATATGCACCGCTGCTTGCTCCCCCAGGTATTACTTACTTACTCTGGGTTAATTAATAAGCAAAAAATGATGTTATTAAGTATAAAAAGTAGGATTTAAGTGGTTCCAAGTGATAACAGACAGAACAAAGTAAGTTACCAAGCAAAATAAAACAACACGCAAGTCTAAGGCTACGTCTTCACTACCCGCCTGAATCGGCAGGTAGAAATCGATCTCTCGGGGATCGAATTATCACGTCTCGTCGGGATGCAACAATCGATCCCCGAATCGACGCTTGTACTCCACCAGCACAGGTAGGAGTAAGCGCCATCGACGGGGGAGCTGCAGAGGTCGATTTGCTGCCGTCCTCACAGCGGGGTAAGTCGGCTCGGATACGTCGAATTCAGCTGAATTTGCGTATCTTAAAAATGACACCCCCCCCCATAGTGAGGACGTAGCCTAAGCCTAATACAGCAGGAAACTGAGTACAGGTAAATCTCACCCTCAGAGATGTTCCAATAAGCTTCTTTCACAGACTAGAGTTCTTGCAAGTCTGGGCCCAATCCATTTCAGACCAACGTTGTGGTTTATGGTCTGGGTCCAGCAATCACTCACACCCGTAGTTACAGTCCTTTGTCCCACTTTCTTTCAGGCACCTCTTTGGGGTGGAGAGGCCATTTCTTGAGCCAGCTGAAGAAAACATGGGGAGGCTTCCAGGGCCTTTTATATTCTCTCACTTGTGGGTGGAAACCCCTTTGTTCTTCTGTGCACAGTCACAGCATCAAGATGGCGTTTGTAGCCACCTGGGCAAGTCACATGTCCATGAATGATTCAGCTTTTTGCAGGCCAACGCCATTGTTTACATGTTAGTTTGAACGTTCCCAGGAAAGCTCAGATGTGGATTGGCGTCTCCCAAAGTCCATTGTCAGTTAAGTGTTTCTTGATTGGGCACTTACTGAGAATAGTCCTTTCTCAAGAAGCTCACCAAATGCTTCATTGAGGCCTTGGCTACACTTGCGAGTTACAGCGCTCTAAAGCCGCCCCCAGCGCTGTAACTCACTCCCCATCCACACTGGCAAGGCATTTGCAGCGCTGTATCTCCGTGGTTGCAGCGCTGCATGTACTCCACCTCCCCGAGAGGAATAGCGAGTATTGCGCTGCCGCTGCTGTGCTGCGGCGCCAGCGTGGCCGCCCAATGCGCTGTGAATGGCCTCCAGAATTATTTGACAGTATCCCATAATGCCTGTTCTAGCCACTCTGGTCATCAGTTCAAACTCTATTGCCCTGGCCTCAGGTAACCAACCATGTGACCCACCCTTTACATTCCCCGGGAATTTTAAAAATCCCCTTCCTGTTTGCTCAGCCCGGCGTGGCGTGGAGTGCTATCAGCGAATCTTTCCAGGTGACCATGCCTCCACGCGCCAAGCGAGCCCCAGCATGGAGCAATGGCGAGTTGCTAGACCTCATCAGTGTTTGGGGGGAGGAAGCTGTACAGTCCCAGCTGCGCTCCAGCCGTAGGAATTACGATACCTTCGGAAAGGTATCAAAGGACATGATGGAAAGGGGCCATGACCAGGACGCCCTGCAGTGCAGGATTAAAGTGAAGGAGCTGCGGAGTGCCTACCGCAAAGTCCGCAATGCAAACGGCCGCTCGGGTGCTCCCCCCACGATCTGCCGATTCTACAAAGAGCTGGATGCGATACTAGGGGTTAACCCCACCTCCACTCTGAGCACCACCATGGACACTTCAGAGCCAGTGGGGGGGGGGGGGAGAGGAAAAGGAGGAGGAGGAAAACTAGAGTGATGGTGGTGGGCCAGATGGAGACACCCCGGAATCCCTGGAGCCATGCAGCCAGGAGCTCTTCTCGAGCCAGGAGGAAGGTAGCCAGTCGCAGCAGCCGGTACTTGGTGGAGGACAAACAGAAGAGCAGGTTGCCGGTAAGCGGGTTTTTTTTTTTTCGTGAAGGAATTTTTTCGGTGCGGGCTCTTTGGTAGAGGAGGGTTAGGCATGCATGCCTAGATGCGGTATAGTGCATTGATGTGGTTTATCCCATCGCGGTAATCGGCCTCGGTAATCTCCTCGAATGTCTCATCAAGAACGTGTGCAATGCGCTTGGGCAGGTTTATCGGGAGAGCCACCGTGGTCCTTGTCCCAGCCAGGCTAACGTGTCCGCACCACTGTGCCGCGAGGGGCAGGGGGACCATTGCTGCACACAGGCAAGCTGCATATGGGCCAGGGCGGAAGCCGCATTGCAGTAGAAGACCCTCCCTTGCTTCCCAGGTCACCCTCAGCAGCGAGATATCGTCCAGGACGAACTCCTGTGGAAAATGTTGGGACAGTGTTCAGTGTAGGTGCCCCCTGAAGCTGTTGGCTCTCCCCAAGGCACAGAAACCCAGAGGACAGTGCAGCCCTGAAACAATCAGTCCCCATTACTCACCATTTTGAGGCTCCCGTGGGATATGTGTGCTCTGTTTCGGACGGGAAAATTATGCTATTGTGTAGATGCTGTGTGTTTTCTACTCCTTAAGTGCGGAGGGAATCATTACTCTGTCTGGTATAAACAATGCTGCCTCTGTTAAATGTTATATTTTGCCTATACAGCTGCATCAGCCTTGAGACCTCAGCCGTCCCTCTTATCGCCTGCTCAGAGACTGCAAAGACTCAGGAAGAGCCCGTGAAAAAGCAAAGAAGACATGCTGCAAGAAGTGATGCGGCAATCTATTAAAGAGAACGAGAAGGCACAGAACTAGAAGGAGAGAGAAAGCAGGATCTGCCAGGAAAACGCAGCGCACCGGCGGCAAAGCACCGCGCACTGGCAGCAAAGCATGGATTGGCTCATAAGCATCCTGGAGCACCAAGCAGACGCTATCCAGGAGCTGGTAGCCGTGCAGAAAGAGGAGCAGTACCGCAAACGCCACCCCCCCCCACTGCCCTAGTCCCAAAACTCTTTCCGTTGTGCCCCACTGTCACCTCCAACCCACTTTCCCCAACTTCCGTGTTCTTCATGCCACCCGCTGCCTCCAACACCAGTATCTTCACCACCCAACCCTGAAGACCACGACACTTACCCTCTGCACTCAACCCCCATCACCATGCAGTATAGCTGCCCTGAAGTGTAGCACTCACTGCACAGCACACCAGACAGGACATACGCGAATCTGTGATTGCTCTGTTCCCCACTCCACCGCCTTGTTTCTTTTCAATAAATGGATTTTTTGGCTTTGAAAACATTCTTTATTATTGCATAAATTAAAAGACTCCTTAGCCCAGGAAATAAACAGGCACTGCAAGTCTGCTTGTCTGCTAAGCAGACACTGATTCCTAAAGATTGGAACTACTGCGCTTCACTCCCGTGCAGGGCACCAGATATCACTGCTGGTTTTCAGCCTCAAATTGCTCCCTCAAGACATCCCTAATCCTTGCAGCCCTGCACTGGGCTCCTGTAATAGCCCTGCTCTCTGGCTGTGCAAATTCAGCCTCCAGGTGTTGAACCTCGGAGGTCCATGCCTGAGTGAAGCTTTCACCCCTCCCTTCACAAATATTATGGAGGGCACAGCACGCGGATATAACCTCGGGGGTGCTGTTTTCGGCCAAGTCCAGCTTCCCATACAGAAATCGCCAGCGGGCCTTTAAACGGCCAAAGGCACACGCCACAGTCATTCAGCACCGGCTCAGCCTGTAGTTGAACTGTTCCTTGCTGCTGTCAAGGCTCCCTGTGTAGGATTTCATGAGCCACGGCATTAACGGGTAAGCGGGATCTCCAAGGATCACAATGGGCATTTCAACTTCCCCTACCGTGATCTTCCGCTCTGGGAAAAAAGTCCCGGCCTGCATCTTCCTGAACAGCCAAGTGTTCCGAAAGATGCGTGCGTCATGCACCTTTCCAGGCCAGCCTGTGTTAATGTCAATGAAACGCCCATGGTGATCCACAAGCGCCTGGAGAACCATAGAGAAATACCCCTTCCGATTAAAGTACTTGGATCCTAGGTGGGGTGGTGCCAGAATAGGAATGTGCGTCCCATCTATCGCCCCTCCACAGTTAGGGAACCCCATTTGTGCAAAGCCATCCACTATTTCCTGCACATTACCCAGAGTCACAGTTCTTCTGAGTAGGATGCAATTAATGGCCTTGCAAACTTGCATCAACACGATTCCAACGGTCGACTTTCCCACTCCAAACTGGTTTGCGACCGACCGGTAGCTGTCTGGAGTTGCCAGCTTCCAGGCTGCAATAGCCACCCGCTTCTCCACTGGCAGGGCAGCTCTCAATCTCGTGTCCTTGCGCCGCAGGGTGGGGGCAAGCTCCTCACACAGTCCCATGAAAGTGGCTTTTCTCATCCGAAAGTTCTGCAGCCACTGCTCGTCATCCCAGACTTCCATGGCGATGTGATCCCACCACTCCGTGCTTGTTTCCTGAGCCCAAAAGTGGCGTTCCATGGTCCTGAGCATGTCCGTGAATGCCACAAGCAATTTCGTGTTGTACGCGTTACGCGGCTCGATAGCATCGTCGGACTCCTCACTCTCACTGTCACTTTGGACCTTAAGGAATAGTTCGATAGCCAAACGTGACGTGCTGGCGAGACTTGTCAGCATACGCCTCAGCAGTTCGGACTCTATTTCCCGCAGACAGATCGCGCTGCACAGAAACCGTTGAAAAATGGCGCCAAAGGTGAACGGAAACAAAGGGATTTCTGGGATGCGAAGCGATGCATCACTGGACATTGGGACAGGACCCAGAATGCCCTGCACCCACGCCCCCTTCCCACAACCCACAGCGCCAGAATGGGAAAAGGTGCTCTGTGGGATAGCTGCCCATAATGCACCGCTCCCAATAGCGCTGCAATTGCCGCAAATGTGGCCACGACAGTGCGCTGGGCAGCTGTCAGTGTGGACAGACTGCAGCGCTCTCCCTACTCAGCTGCACGAAGTCAGGTTTAACTCTCAGCGCTGTACATCTGCAAGTGTAGCCAAGGCCTGAGGCTGTGACGAACTGGGACTGTTCTTACTGTGGTCTGTGAATGCTGACAGGGGAGTGTGGCTAGGATAGTCTGCATTGGGGGATGGGAGACTGCCCGAAGGCGAATACCTGAGCGTGTAACATGAGAACCCAGGAAGGGGTTGGAGGCCAGGTGACACCTTGGCCCGGGAAACTGAACAAAGGCTGTGGGAGGGGTCGCTGAAGGCAGAGTCTTGGAAGCTGGGTGGTGAGATGGCTGGGAGGCAGAGATTGCTCTGACCTCCCAAGGGGGGCTGGGATGCCCTGGGACCCCCAGATGGACCTAACTGAGGGGGGCCCTGTTGTCTGTGCCTGCAAGACCTGTCTTGGACTGTATTCCTGTCATCCAAATAAACCTTCTGCTTTACTGGCTGGCTGAGAGTCATGGTGAATCGCAGGAAGCTGGGGGTGCAGGGCCCTGAGTCCCCCAATACTCCGTGACAGAGGCTACTTAGAATCAAACACATTGAGATACAACAGTGGTTCTCAAACTTTTGTACTGGTGACTCCTTTCACATAGCAATCCTCTGAGTGTGACCCTCCTTATACATTAAAAACACTTTTTAATATAGTTAATGCCATTATAAATGCTGGGGGCAAAGCAGGGTTTGGGGTGGAGGCTGACAGCTTGCGACCCCCCCATGTAATAACCTCATGACCCCCAGTTTGAGAACCCCTGAGATACAAGTACATAGCCAATATTCATAACTTCAATACAAAATGATACACACATATAGACAGCATAATCATAACCAGCAAATTACAACCTTTCTATAGACACCTTACTTGACCTCCCTTGTACAAGATTTGGTGCAACTATAGGACCTTGGTTGCAACAATGATCTATACGGTCACAGTTCATGTCAATAATGTCACAATCACTTTTTGCAGCAGACTTACCAGTGCCCCATTGCCAGCCTTACTTCTGTGCTGCTGCAGGCGGCAGGCACTGCCTTCAGATCTGGGCGGCCAGAGAGCAGCAGCTACTGGCTGGGCACCCAGCTTCGAAGGCAGCACCGCTGCCAGCAGCAGCGCAGAACTGCAGAAGTAAGGGTGCCAATGCCATACCATGCAACCGTACTTCAGTGTAACGTTTGACCTTCACGCTGGGAGAGATGCCTACCGGTGTGTGTGGGCGGGGTGTGCTAAGGCAAATTTTGGCATCGTTATAGCCCCTGCAAGCCTCCCTCCTCAGCGCCACCCTGTCTGACTGTTAAATGACAAGTTACTTTTTTTTTGGTGCTGATCTACGTGTTCTGATTGGTCTGCAGTTTAATGTAGCTCTTTGACTGTTGTGTCAATCTCACCATTTTAGTCTCAAGAGAACAAACCTGCACACACGCTACTACAATCCCCAGAGTCCAATTTCCTAAAGTGGTGCTAATACAAATATCTAGTTTGTTTAGCTGCATTAGACGTTTACAATACTTTCTGAAATAAATACACTACATTGTGATGGAAAGATGTGTGTAATTTTCTAAAATGCCAGAGTCAAAGGATATATTTTATAGCGGATGCTCTCTGTTTCGTGCATGTACTCGTGACCCCCAGTTTGAGAACCCCTGTTCTGTATATTCCTGGATCTTTAAAGTTGCAATTCCAGTTCACTCTACCCAGTGGCACCTCCCTGGCGGCGGGTATTACAAGTCTCTTACCCCAGTAATGTAATCCAACCCAGCTTCAGGGTGGTTGAACCTGATCTTTTACCAGTCTAGAAAGTATCAACACTTGCTAGCAACATATGTCACCGAATCACAAACACAGTTGTGTTCCAAAAAATACAACAAACATGGGATCAAGAGGAGATGCAGTTTTGAGGTCCCCTCCTTTGTGGGGGTACAGATGATAATATTCCGCTAGTCTACTACACATTCTGGACGTGTTCAATAATCTAATGATCTAGTGTGGACTCATACTTCCAGTCATACAGCCATTTCAGTCTCTCAGCATTTCTTGAGATGTAAGGGGCTTTTACTGGAGAAGAATTGGGGGGCTAGGAATGTTGCTTAACTTGCAAATTTCTCTCTAAGCAAAAGTCCTATCTGATGAATACGGAATAAACCGCAACCAATGTATTTGAGTTAGTGAAAAGCTAAGAGTTTGCAAAAAAGGAAAAATTAAGTTTTTGCACTTGGCCTAACTCAGATAGGCCCATTTACCTCACTTATAAAATCACATCTTGAGCACCATGTTCCTCAGCGCTGAGCTCTGTGTGGGGAAAGGTCAGAGGAGGACAGGGAAGGGCCAGGCCCTACAGCATGGCTGGACTGGAGATGAGAAAGGGAAAAAGGGCAGCAGCAGGGCGGGGGCAGAGCATCTCCTTCCTCCTTCACTCACCCATGTGAGTCCTAGCACCTGGGACATTTTGCTGCATTTAAAACCAATCCTTTTTTTGGTGTCTCTTCTTATGGCGTGAGACCCCATGGCTGGCCTGAGAAACACGAAGTGAGCTCAGCTCCCCACCATTGCCAGATCGCGGCACACACCCATGGCGGCGGGTATAAGAGGCCAGGGGAGGCTAAGCCTCTCCTGGAGCAGTCGCCACTGCCCTTCCACCAGACACCTGGGCTGTGGTGGCCCTGCCTGAGCTCTGTCTCCGTTCTCTGAGGCCCCCCGCCCATCGCTCATCACATCCCTGCGGGAGGTGGGGCCTTGTGGGGGAAGGAAGGATGTAGAGGGGACAAGGGATGCGGCGAGTGGTGGGGCCTTGCGGGGGAGGGGAAGGAGAGAAGGGATGTGGTGAGCAGCGGTGGGAGGGCAGACGAGAGGCGGGGCCTGGGGCAGAGCTGGGGTGGAATGTGGGCGGGGTTATGGGCAGAAGAGGTGGGGCCTTGTGGGGGAAGAGAGGATGTAGAGGGGAGGAGGGACGCGGCGAGTGGTGGGGAAGGAGAGAAGGGATGTGGTGAGCGGCGGTGGGAGGGCAGAGGAGAGGCGGGGCCTGGGGCAGAGCAGGGGTGGAGTGTGGGCGGGGTCATGGGCAGAAGAGGCGGGGCCGCAGGTGGAGGAAGAGGCAGGTCAGGGAGCTAGCCTCCTCCAGGGGAAGCTTCACTCCCCACCCATGCGCACACCACATTGTCCAGTTAGTGTCTAGTTAATGTCTTTGACAGTCTCAAGTGACTGGGCTCCCGCCTCTGCCCTGCCAGCACGCCATCCCATAATTCCCAGGCATCTAGGGGCCTGATTTGCCTTTCACAGTTTTGACACCAGTGACTTCACTGGAGTTACTCCCAATTTCATGGGAAAATCCGACCCTAGATGTGCCGACCCTGCTGGTTTGATGGGAGTGCACGTGCTTTGGCATGACAAGGGGCTGCTTGCAGTCCTACAGACAGTGTCTTGAGCGGGAGTCTCTGTCAAACAATAAAAACACTGGATATTTCTACAACAGGCTGCACACGAGGGTCAGAACCACAACCGCTGAGTCTTAATATGGCTGCTCTGCACAAGTTTAGGGAGACTCTCTGGTCTGAGACCCACGTTATAAATTAGTGCTAAAGACAGGATCATTTTTAGCAAAATGGTTCTATCCTAGTGCAGGCAGGCATGAAATATGTCACGCACTAATAATTAGAGCCCTGCACGAATACAAAATTTGTATCCACACATCCAATCCGCAAACGTGGTCTGCGGATGTCCGCATCCACGGATATAAAGCGGATATCTGCAGATTTGCAGGGCTCTACTAATGATCTAGTTGTAATAGGATTTCTATCCTATCCTGCAAAATTCTGCTCCATCTCTGAAATAACACTACAGTGCTCTCTGGTCCACATCCACTCCTCAGAGAGGAGGTGAGCTTCAGCAAACAAAGCTGGGGTGGGGTGACACACTGCAATATGTTACTGCTCCCATTCCTCCTGACCATGCAGATCCAACCCTTTGGTTATCCCAGATTTGAGTCCAATTCTGATCTCCCTTACACAGATGTAACTCCACTGATGTCACTCACTGGGCTTCTGAGGGAACCGGTACTTCTAAGAGGCTCCGGCAACAGCTAATTGACACCAGCTGTTTTGTGGTGCAGAGGCTTGCATTAGGCAATGATGGTCAGTTAACTCCTCAGGCCCCGCGTGAACCAGTCCTCTGAGGTTTGCAGTGTTTATGGAGCACTACAACCCTGTGTACATAGGCTCAGAGTCAGGCCCCATAGTGTTAGGGAGCAATTGGAGAAAGAAAACAAATATAGGGGAGTGGTATGATCCAGGGGCTAGGGACCTGGACAGGGAGTCGTCAGCCCGAAGAGCTGGGATTCCAGGATACCCACCTCTGCCACTGAATTGCTGGGTGACAGGCAAATTGCTGCCCATTTCCCATCCCACATCAGGTCCATTTGGAGGATAAGCTCGGTGGGAAAGGGATTGTTTCTTACTGTGTGTCTGTGCAGCACCCAGTTGTGGATTCTGATCTTTGCTGGGGCACTAAGTGCTACCATCATATGCATGATAACTCTCGACACAGATCCAGCCCAAAGGAGGAGTAAGTGAAGGCCATGTCTCAGAGGGAGTCCTGGGTGGATATTCTGCAAAAGGATTAAACATCAAATACATGAGCAATCTCTGGCATCTAAGGGGCAGCTTGAGTAGGGCATTTGTGTTCATTGACAGTCCAGTGAACTGTGGTATGTCCCCTCCCTTCCGCCCAACAAATCTTCCCATTTCCATAATTGCTGGAACACCCCAAATAGTGATTCAGGGAGCTGATTCTGCCTATTTGTCTTGCTTCTCCATTCTTGCCAGGGCTTCACAAGGTTCCCTTCCCATCACCCGCCAACCCCTCTGCTGATAGCACTGAACCCAGCCTGGAACCGTATTCTGAGTGTGACCCGACTGGTTATTCAAGGCCTGCTACATCCTTTACAGATAAAAATGCACATTCAAGGTCCTAAAAGGCATCTCTGGGACTCTCACCCCCAAGCCGCCCACTCTACCGCTTGACAGACCAAAGACCTCTTAATGCACAAGTACATCCTCCATTTCCATAAGAAAAGAAAAAAATCAAACCCTCTCCCCACCAACATGCTGAGGGCAGCATGTATACTCTGGCCAAGTGAAGGAAGAGTGGAAGCAAGTACCGATGTATCATTCACACTCTGTAGAATATGGGAGGGTGCATGTCAGCTCCTCCATCACTACAGTACTTGCTCCCTCTGTTCTAGGGAGCATTCCCAATTCCGTCTCCTGGTCACTGCTTCAGGCAGAACTCTGCTCCCAAGCCCCAGAGCTGGAGGATCGTGAACAACAGAGACAGCATGAACGGGAGGAGAGAGACAGAGACAGCATGAAGAGGGGGTGTATGCCCCCATACCTTTTAACAAAAGAAACATATGCACTGTGGAAAAAATATGATCATACTGCTAAAGGCCAAGATGCTCTATGTACTCTGGAGGAATTCTGCACCACTGCTCAAGCACAGAATTCATGTCCCCCACAGATTTTTGCCCCCCGCAGAATAATTATTCTGCTGAGGAGGTGCTGCAATTACACCCTTTGCCCAACAGGAACTGCTGTAGCACCAGAAGACAGGGCAGCTGGCTCAGTGTGGTGTAGCCAGCCATGGCCCACCCATTTCTACAAAGTTTCAGGTGCCCTTGCTCCCAAGTTCCTTAATACACCTTCCTGCTGCTTACTCTGAACCCCTTCCCAAGGTGAGGAATGCTGGACCGTCACCACCCTTGTCACCCGCACCACCCAACTATAATCAGGGCCGCCGAGAGCGGGTTTGGGCCCCGGTGAAAAAATTTTTCGGGCCCCCCAGCAAGGGCGAATCAGCTAAACAGGGCCGACAAGGGGGGGGAAGCCGGGGAAGCTATGCCCCGGGCCCCCTTCCGAACCGCCGGGCCCCGGTAATTTGTACCGGCCTCCCCCCCTCTCGTCGGCCCTGACTATAATGCCTGCCTCCGCCCTGACCTCAGGGCGATAGCCAATCATTAATCAAAGAGTAGACGACAGCCCCCTTGCACAAGATCCGCAGCCAGGTGAAGAAGATGCTCAGGGATCCCATTGAGCTGTAGCACATCCCACAGATACTTGTGCAGTCAATGGCCTTGTTTTGATCCAAGGAATATACGTACCCTGGCCAGGCCCCTGCTGCCCTGCCTGAAACGTCTCCCAAAGATAGCACAGCAAGTCCACTAGCAGCCAACCCTTGCCTGCACTGGATCAGCATTGGAGCCACCCCACCAAGCTGCTTTGCCAAGATCTTAGTGTGTATTCCGTAGGGGCAGGGGTCTCCAGTTTTCTCACAACCACCTGTCCTGCCCTTTACTCAGTAGGATCAGCAAACCCTCATTAAATAATCTCTCCAACTCCCTCCTTTCCAATGCCTAAGCAAAAATCAGTGGGAAAGTCTGATACAATTCACTCGTCAGCCAGTCTCTGCCTGGGAACATCCCTTCTTTAGAGCGTGAACAGGGCCGGCGCAACCCATTAGGTGACCTAGGTAGTCGCCTAGGGCGCTACAATTTGGGGGGCGGTGACCGCGGCGGTATTTTGGTGGCGGGACCTTCCGCCGCCTCTGTGGGGGGTGGCATTTCGGGGCGGGACCTTCCGCCGCCTAGGGCGGCAGAAAAGCTGGCGGCGCTCCTGAGCGTGAATTGCTTCCAAAACATCCGGACATGGCATAGGGGCACACAGACCTTCCGCCTGGTCTACCATGACTTCGGGGGCTACCCCAGAACCCAGAAACGCCTCCCACGCTTTCCTGTCCCTCTACACTGAAGTCTGCTGTTGTTGCTCTTCTCCCCAAGCAACTGGGCATAATAAACCTGGATCACATCCAGCATCTCCTCAAGGCTTCTGATATACCTCGCTTCTGCATTTCTCAAACCACCCTGTCCCTGGCCTCCTCCCTCTCATTGGTATAGGCAGAAGTCTGGTGCCAGTTGGTCTTTACTCTGACTCTATCAGCGGCTGCTTTCCCTTGACTTTTAGTCTTGTCCCCAACAGGGCCGGCGCTTCCATTTAAAAAGAAGAACAGGAGTACTTGTGGCACCTTAGAGACTAACAAATTTATTAGAGCATAAGCTTTCGTGGACTACAGCCCACTTCTTCGGATGCATATAGAATGGAACATATATTGAGGAGATATATACACACGGTCGCCTAGGGCACCAGGATTTGGGGGGGGGCGGCATTTTGCCCCCAGCAGCAATTCGGTGGCGGGGGGTCCTTCCGCGCTCTGGGTCTTTGGTGGCAATTCTGCGGCGAGTCCTTCACTCGCTCCGGGACCCGCTGCCGAAGTGCCCCGAAGACCAGGAGCGCAGAAGGACTCCTCCGCCGCAGAATTGCTGACGACAACCGGGAGCACGGAAGGATCCCCGCCTAGGGCACCAAAACCCCTGATGCCGCTCCTAGTCCCCAATATGAGAACTGCTGATACTCTCCTCCCTCTTCCTGAGATTATCGCTCGCACCCCTGAGAGCTGCATCAGGAGGCACCTGCTCCTTCCCTACCATCTCCCACCCCATCCTGTGTCCCTGGTCAAGGCTGGGGCTCTGAGGGGTTCCCTCTCCGGGAGCACAACTACTCGGAGACTCTGCAGCCACTCTTGATGACACAAACTCAACACTTCTTTTTAATTCCATCATTTCCTGCTCCCCCCATTTCCTTCTCCCCGGCCTTCCTGCCGCTTCTGTGCCAAATAGTTCAGCTGCTGCCTCTCCATTTTCAGAGTCTGCCTGTCCTTGGCAAGACTCTTGAACAACTGCTTCACTTCCTATCTGCCTTCCCGCTTGCCAAGGAGGGATAAACCCCCATTACTGACTGAATCCTCAAACTGAGCAAGGAAGTGAAAAAACCCAGGCCTCTTCCCACTGCCCACCTGACTGCTAGCACTCATGACTTCCAAGATCCTCAGATTCTACTTCCAACCCCCCCACCCCTCCGCCCCCTTTTCACACCGAATGGCCATATCCAAATGCAAAGCGACCTGCCCCAATAAGTGACCCAATACCTTGAGCAGGATGGCCTGGAACCCTACATACTTCACTCTCTTCTGCATGTTCAGCTTGTGAATTCTAGTCTTCCTTGCCCCTCTAAAAATGTATGTCCACCACTCTTCCCATGCCCCTGCTTCTGAGCAGGGCCAGCTCCAGGCACCAACAAAACAAGCAGGTGCTTGGGGCGGCACATTTCTAGGGGCGGCATTCCGGCGCCGGCCATCATAGGCGCCAACTCTGGGGCATGGGGAAAAAGTGCCCCCGCCACCCCAGCTCACCGCCCCAGCTTGCCTCCGCCTGCTTCCCTGAGCGTGCCGCTGCCGCTCCGCTTCTCCCTCCCAGGCTTGCCGCGCGGGAAACAGCTGTTACGCGCAGCAAGGCTGGGAAGGAGGGAGGGAGGGAGGAGAAGCCGAGCGGCGGGCGGTTGGGGGAGGCAGCGGTGGTGGAGTGGAGGTGGGCTGGAGCGGGGAGCGGTTCCTCTACCCCCTGTTACTTCCTGCGCCACCCACCCTAGCTCACCTCCGCTCCGCCTGCTCCCCTGAACGCGCCGCTGCTCCGCTTCTCCCCCCTCCCTCGCCTGAGAGGGAGGGGGAAGAAGCGGAGTGGCGGTGCACCCGGGGGAGCAGGCAGAGCGGAGGTGAGCTAGGGCGGGAAGTCGCGGGGGGCCCGCAGGAAGCAATGGGGGGGAAATGCGGCACGCCCGGGGGAGGAAGCGGGGTTGGGGATTTGGGGAAAGGGTTTGGAAGGGGTGGAGTTAGGCGGGGCAGGGGGTCACGAAAAAAAAGGGGGGGGCGGCCAAAAATTTTTTTGCTTGAGGAGGCAAAAATCCTAGAGCCGGCCTTGCTTCTGAGTCATGCCCTCCAAATCCTCTTCCAAAAACCAGCTTTCAAGTCAGCTTTTCACACTAACGTAAACAGCATCTAAACATCTGCTTCCCTGGTCCATTAATGCCCCTTCCCACCCCCTCACTGTTCACAAGCTCCTGTACCTGACCACAAGAGTTAAAGTCACCTCCAGAAATAACAATCCAAGAGGTAAAAAAAAAAGGAAGCAATTGCTCTCCCAGGCACTATCTCCCAAAGCGGCTGAGGGATCTTGAAGGTGTGAAGTAACACACCTATGCCATCAGTTTCACTTTCACCCACTGACCATATGGACCACACTCTTTCCCAGCTAGATGTAGCCTTTCCACAATCCATTTCGGAGTGGGTGACCTTAAGAGTGTCCCAATGCCAGCTGGCACTCTGTTGTCAAAATATAAACCCAAAGGGTGGCATGTAATATCTCATTGGAAAACTAACAGCGCACTGATCATTAATATTCTTGAGTGATGAATGTATGGTCAATCCACAAAGCACTTTCTAGATAAGTGCTGGAAATATGTTCTTCAAATGTATTTGGCAAGCAGTGCCCAAGCCATGCCTGTTCCAGACAGAGGAATGTGGTTCTGCCCACTTGAATGTGTCTCCAATGTAAATTAAGCAAGACCAAAGACAAAGAAAAGCACATTTACAGCTGGCCCACCAAGGGCAGCAGGCTCCCAGCCTACTTCTGATAGGCTCTGCTAAGGAGAAGGAGCCAAGTCAGATCTTCCTGCGGGTAGTTAATTGCCAAAGTCCTTGGGTGGCAGCTAATTAGCTAAAGAGCACTTGGGCCTGCTAAGGATTGATGAGGGCTCAGTCAGAAGGCCCGAGACACAGTGGGGAAGGAAAAGAGGAACTTCTCAGGGGAGCTCGTTAGGTTAGAGAGGTCACCAGAAAAGGGACCTAGGCAAGGTGCTCCTGGCGGGAGCTGGTCCTAAAAGGGCTACGAGGGAGGCTCAGTAACAGCAAAAGGGCCTTACCAGGCAGTGGCAAAAGGTCTGGGCATCGGAGAATGACATGCTGCAGCAGTCTGGCCTCTGCAGGGCCTTGGGTCTCTTCCCCAGGTGGTGGCAGGAGGCCTGGCTCCAGATGAGGGCCCCTGTTGGAGAGGGCCTTACTGGTGGAGGCTTGTTTGCATACCATGTTTGGCCTTTGAGTAAACAAACTAGACCCCTGAAGGAGCACTGTTCACTACATTCAAAACTTCACTGAACTTGATAGCCCATAAGGGGAAACTGAGGGAGAGGCTCACCTGCGGACCACAGGGGGCTCAGCAGGGTGACCTCCATGCCATTACACTGCAGTGTGTGTGTGTGTGTGTGAGAGAGAGAGAGAGAGAGAGAGAGAGAGAGAAAGAGAGAGCGAGTAGAACAGACAAGAATACAGAACAGAGAGGAAGAGGCAAAAAGCAAGAAGGCCGAGCAGCAGCCAGTGAGCACCGTATGGCCCTGGAAATAGCTAGAGGGAGCTCTTTGGGTGTGGGGATGGCAAAGGAGGCTGGGGGTTGTAAGCTAAGAAACTGATCTTTTTGTTCTGGGGCACTGCTGCTTTCAGAGAAGTAGCACTTTCTACATTCCTTGTAAATAAACAAGACTCCGTCGAAGAAAATACCAAACTCCATCAATTTTTACTTCCAGCTAGAACATCCCCAGGGCCCTGAACTTTTGACAAGCTGCTTGGAGCAACAATATTCTAAATATATAATCTTATGAAATAGAATTGTGTATGTTCTTGCCACCCATGTAAATGTCCAATCCTTTTTCAAATAGTTCTAAGCTCTTGGCCTCTGTGGTATCTTGTGGGAAAGGGTCCCACAGCTTAATTTTGTGCTTAGTGAGAAGTGTTTCCTTTTATCAGTTATAAATTTGCTGATTTTTAATTTCATTAAAAGTTCCCTTTGTTTTATATTATCTGAAAAGAGAAATATCCTGTTTCTGATTTATCTTCTCAATATCATTCACTATTTTACATACCCAATTAAGTTCCTTCTTATTCATCTAAACACTCTTAAACTTTTCAATTTCTCTTCATATGAAAGTTCTTCAATACCCTTAATCATATCTTTCACTTATCTTTAAAGCCTCTCTGTTTTTTCTAGATACTTTTTGAGATAGTGACCAAAACATAACATAGTATTCCCATAAGGGCATACTCTTAATATTACTGGCATTACAATATTTTAATTCCTATTTTGTATCACATTCCTTATGTATCTCAATATTTTGTTTGCCTTTTTTCCTCTTTCTTTTTTAACTGCCATTGCACAGTGAGTATTCCACAATGACATCCGAGTCTTTTTCAGGAGTGATTACATTTAATTTCAATTCCAGTAATGTGTATGAGTTCAAATCATGCCTCCCAGTGTGCATAACACCTTGCATTCGTGAACACTAAATTTAATCTGTGATTGTGCTGCCCATACACCCAGCTTTATCATGTTCCTCTGAAGTTCCTCAATGTTTTCTCTAGCCTTAACTAACCTAAATAACAGTAAAAAGCAACAGAGAGTCCTGTGGCACCTTTAAGACTAACAGATGTATTGGAGCATAAGCTTTCGTGGGTGACGAAGTGGGCATTCACCCACAAAAGCTTATGCTCCAATACATCTGTTAGTCTTAAAGGTGCCACAGGACTCTCTGTTGCTTTTTACAGATCCAGACTAACACGGCTACCCCTCTGATACTAAATAACAGTGTCATTTTCAAATTTTGCCATCTCACTGTTCACCCCCTTTTCTAGATGATTTATAAATATATTAAACAACACCTGTCCAAGTACAGAAAATTGTGGAATCACACTGTAAACCTTCCACAATGATGAAAATTGGCCATTTTTCTTACTGGCTGCCATCACTCACAAACTAGGTTATAGCTTATGGGTGTACTGAGCACCTTTTATTCAGGCTGAATGAAGGAGCAACTAAGTTCCCCTTGGCGTGGTGATAGCTGAAACAACAGAAGCCACCACCCAAGGCACTGGGTGCACATGAAGGCTTGAGCAAGATCTAACTCAGAGAGAGTAAATGGAATTTTCTTGGGGCTGATTGTAAATGCAGGACCTGGTACATTGATTGGCTGTAGCTATGTGTGTCAGGTGCAGGAAAAGCTGCAGAAGTGAAGAGAAAGCAGCAGAAAGGAAGAGCAGCAGTGGTGAGTAAGGCTATCGGAGGAAGACAACAGACAGAGTTCTTTGGGGCCTGGATTTCTGATCAAGGAAACTGCTTGCCATCAGACAGAATGCAATCAAACAAAGTTTTCTTTAAACGTCTTAAGATCTGTTTCTTTATCTGGTGGTGGTGGGCTAAGATCCCAGTAAGTTGCATGGCTGTGCAGCAGCCTATTTAGCGCTGCACAGGCGCTCAGGAAACCCACCCAGCTGGGACCTTCCACGACCGGGAGGGGGCACCCCTCCCTTTGTTAACCAGGAACTCAGATCTTCCCTATGGTTAACTGGGTGTGCTCTAGGTCAGAGTCACCACCCAGCAGACTCGTTCCCCCAAACCACAGTTATCAACAGAGAGAAAACTAAGGACTGGATTAACTATAAAGCAAACTGGTTTATTAAACAGTGACTCAAACAGGAAACAATGACTTATAGGACCCCTAGCAAAACAATACACAAAGGGCATACAGGTACAGGTCCTGCCATGGCCGGGGCAGGCACTAATTGACCCAAATCCTCACACCAACTTGGGCACTGTTTGGTTCGTATTCTCACGCCTCATGGTGGAGAGGGCTTTGACTGGCTAGAGCCGTCAAGGAGCGCAGACTATCAGGCACCTTGTGACGGTCCAGCCCGCCCATTCCAGGATGTAATGTGTGCTGGGACTTGTAGTCTGCGCTGGCCCACATGCTCTGGCCCCAGAGAGGCAGCTTTGTGATTGGTTCTTGTTGGGCGATGAAAGGTCGTTGCTAAGCTAGAGATGCCAGTGGGTGGGCCCGAGCTTGGCCCTGCTGCAGCCAGGGGAGGGGCAGCTAACATGCGGCCCCAGCCCCGGAGATGCCATGACAGGGAGAGCTGCCTCTCCCCCCTGGCCTAGGTGCTGCTGCAGGAAGAGAGAGCTGGGGGGAGTCTTCTCTCCCTGCCGTAGCCCCAGAGCACCCTCCTGCACCCCAAATCCTTCATCCCTGGCCCCACCCCAGAGCCAGCACCCCCAGCCAGAGCACTCACCCCCTGCATCCCCTCTGCCCCATCCCTGAGCCCCTCATCCCCGGCCCCACCCCAGAGCCCGCACCCCCGGTTGGAGCCCTCACCCACCCCACACCCCACCCCAGAGCCCACACCTCAACCCTCTGCCCCAGCCCTGAGCCCTCTCCCACACTCCGAACCCCTTGGCCCCAACCCCAGCACATGAATTTTGCTATGTTCCCCAATATGAAGGTGATGTGTCACACATCTCCCCATATTGGTGTGGGACAGATTTTTGTCAGTGTCAGGTGACTAGGCTGACGCTGCAGGATTGTTTGGGGAGGAGATGACATAACACACCAAGTGTTTCAATTTTAAACCTTTATTAATAAAATAATAAAACAGCAGAGAGTGCTGGGAACGCTCCCACATTACTTAGGGGAAGGAAGAAAGAAAGCATTAGAGCCCCAAGCCCTAACCCACTTTCATACTCACACACATATAGGGTTACCATATCCAGCAAATAAAAAAAGAGGACCCTCCACGGGCCCTGGCCCCGCCCATTTCCCCACCCCGAGCCCCGCCCCAACTCCACCCTCCCCGCCCTAACTCCGCCCCCTCCTCCCTCCCACTCCCAGCCACAAGGAAAGGGCTGCCCCAGCGCTACCGGCTTCACGGTTTGCCGGGCAGCCCCCAGACCCTGCGCCCCCGGCCGGTGCTTCCCCAGCGCAGCTGGAGGGGAAGCGCCCAGCCGGGGGCGCAGGGTCTGGAGGCTGCCCGGCAAACCGTGAAGCCGGTAGCGCTCGGGCTTCGGGCAGCCCCCTTGCCTCCGGACCCTGCGCCCCCAGCCGGGCACTTCCCCTCCCGGGCTCCGGCGGCGCAGGGTCCGGAGGCATGGGGGCTGCCCGAAGCCGGTAGCGCTCGGGCAGCCCGGCTCTTAAACAGAGTCAGGGAGGAGCAGAGCCGCCGCAGCCGGAGGCTCTGCTCCTCCCCTGACTCTTCGGCTCTGTTTAAGAGCCGAGCTGCCCCAGCACTACCGGCTTCAGGCAGCCCCCATGCCTCCGGACCCTGCGCCGCCGCAGCCTGGGAAGGGAAGTGCCCGCCGGCGGCTGGGGTCCAGAGGCAAGGGGGCTGCCCGAAGCCGGTAGCGCTCGGGCAGCTCAGCTCTTAAACAGAGCCGAAGAGTCAGGGGAGGAGCAGAGCCGCCATTTTCCCGGACATGTTCGGCTTTTTGGCAATTCCCCCCGGACGGGGGTTTGAGTGCCGAAAAGCCGGACATGTCCGGGAAAAAGAGGACGTATGGTAACCCTACACACACATGACCCAAAACTGGCCAGGCCTGGGTGTAACGTAAGAAGGCGGGGGGTGGACGGGAGTTCTTGCCCTGGGTTCCTTTGAGGGTGTTCCATTCCGCGACCTCTATTCCTGGTGCTTTTTGTGCCAGTTTAAACCTTCTTTTTGTGGGGTTTTTAATTTTTTTTAAAACAAATTGGCTTTGTTGGGTTTTTTTGTGCTGGCCTTCGCTGTTGCCGTTCCATTCGCTCCCATTGTTTTTGCTGTTATTTTTATGGCTTTGCTTAACTTAATTTTTTTTACGGCTGGTTGGGGGAGTTGGACTTCCCCCCTTCTGTCTTGTCAGGGAACATAGCTTTTTATCTTTGGGCTGAGCTTGCCAGCTGCAATATTGAATTAACCCGTTCTCTGCTTTCTTCTTTTTCTCCTCCTCACCCCCCACCTCAGCCTCGCGTACCTGCAAAGGAAACTTCCACTCCCCACTCACACACTCTTGACCCTTCCCAAAATGCTTTGCGCTGCTTGCAACAGCGTTAGCCACATATAATGCTGATCTGCCTTCCCCAGGGACTCCCTGAGGGAGGGGGCCATTGGGGGGTGACAGGGACACATAACAAAATTAATTCCATACACGTGTGCAAAAAGTAGAGGGAACACTGGTGGTGGGTACTATTAGGACAGTATCACCTTCTTACCAGCCCAATATGACATTGTTTGAATGTAATTTAGATGGAATGTGAGGATGTGAGTTTCTGCTTCTTGGCTCATGGCTGCTGCTCTCCTAATATGGCTACAGAAAAAGATCTCAGACTTTACAGACCCCCCTATTCAGGGCCGCCGGGGGGGGGGGCAAGTGGGGCAATTTGCCCCAGGACCTGCAGGGGCCCCCATGAGAATATAGTATTGCAACTTTTTTTAATGGAAGGGACGCCCAAAATTGCTTTGCCCCAGGCCCCCTGAATCCTCTGGGCGGCCCTGCTATTTACCTCTCTCCTCTGTGAAAATTGACCATTTATTCCTACCCTTTGTTTCCTATCTTTTAACCAACTATTGATCCTTGAGAGGCCTTTCCCTCTTATCTCATGACTACCTACTTTGCTTAAGAGCCTTTGGTGAGAGATATCAGGGGGTAGCCGTGTTAGTCTGTATCTACAAAAACAACAAGGAGTCTGGTGGCACCTTAAAGACTAACAGATTTATTTGGGCATAAGCTTTCGTAGGTAAAAACCTTTTTACCCACGAAAGCTTATGCCCAAATAAATCTGTTAGTCTTTAAAGTGCCACCAGACTCCTTGTTGTTTTTGGTGAGAGACCTCATCAAAAGCTTTCGAAAGTCCAAGTACACCCTATATCCACATGCTTGTTGACTCCCTCAAAGAATTCTACTACATTTCTCTTTACAAAAGGTATGTTGACTCTTCCACAACTTATTGTATTTATCTATGTGTCTGACAATTCTGTTCTTTACTATAGATTTAATCAGTTTGCCTGGTACTGAAGTTAGGCTTACAGCCTGTAATTGCCAGGATTGCCTCTGGAGTCTTTTTTAAAAATAGGCATCACATTAGCTATCTGTCAGTCATCTGGAACAAAGGCTGATTTAAGCACTAGGTTACATACCACAGTTAGAAATTCTTCAATTTCATATTTTAGTTCTTTCAGAACTCTTGGGTGAATCCCATCTGGTCCTTGTGACTTATTCATTTATCAATTTGTTCTGAACCCTCCTCTATTGACACCTCGCTCTGGGACAGTTCCTCAGATTTGTTACCTAAAAAGAATGGCTCAGCTGTAGTGGGTTCTCATCCATTTCCTCTGCAGTGAAGACCAATGCAAAGAATTCATTTTTGCTTCTCCACAATGGCCTTGACTTCTTGAGTGCTCCTTTAGCCCCTTGATCATCCAGGGGCCCCACTGACTGTTTGACAGGCTTCCTGCTTCTGATGTACTTATTTTTATTTTATTTTTTGTTTGCTGTTAGTTTTTGCTGCCTTAGCTAGCTGCTCTTATGTTCTCTTCAAATTCTTTCTTGGCCTTCCTTATTCCTTCCTTATTATACTTTCACACATGCCAGACTTTCTGCTCCTATTTTCCTCACGAGAATTTGACTGCCAATTTTTAAAGGATGCCTTTTTGCCTCTAAATGCCTTTTACTCCACTGTTTAGCTATGGTGGCACCTTTTTTTGGTCCCCTTACTGTTTTTTTTTTTATTTAGGGTATACATTTATAATAGTCTCCAGGCAGTTTGCAGACATTTCACCCTTGTCACTCTTCCTTTTAATTTCTATTTAACTAACTTCCTCGTTTTGAAAGTTAAATGCTAGTGTGGTGGGTTTCTTTGCCACTTTTCAAGAATGTTACATTTAATTACATTATGGTTGCTGTCACCAAGCAGATCTGCTATGCCCATCTCCTAGACTAGATCTTGTGCTCCATTTAGGACTCAATTAAGAATTGCCTCTCCCCTTGCGGGTTCCAGGACAGGGTGCTCCAAAAAGCACTCAATTATAGTGTCTAGAAATTTTCTCTCTTCATCCCTTCCTGAAGTGATGTAAACCCTGTCAATATGAGGATAGTTGAAATCCCCCATTATTATTGCATTTTCTCCCTTTGCAGCCTCTCTGATCTCCCTGAGTAGTTCACAATCACTATCACCATCCTGGTCAGGTGGCTGGCAGCATGGTGGGGTCCAGTGGGGCTCAGGGCTGCCGCCTGGCCAGCCCTATATGGCAGAGTCTGGCCTGGCCCGCCCCACAGAGGGTCCAGGTGAGCGTCGGGGTTGACAGCTGGCCCTGGGGTCAGGGATCAGGCTGCCACCTGGCTACCCTGCCAGCCCGCCCCACGTGGTCGGGTCCAGTGTCAGGGCTGATGCCCAGCTCCACACAGCGGGGTCCAGGGTCCCTGCCACCGGGACCCCACCCATGGCTCCACTCCTGGCCCCACTTTGTGGAGGGGGTCTCTGGGCAGGAGGCGGTGGGCATAGGGGTCTGTGTCTCATATCATAGAATCTCAGGGTTGGAAGGGACCTCAGGAGGTCATCTAGTCCAACCCCCTACTCAAAGCAGGACCAATCCCCAGACAGATTTTTGCCCCAGATCCCTAAATGGCCCCCTCAAGGATTGAATTTACAACCCTGAGTTTAGCAGGCCAATGCTCAAACCACTGAGCTATCCCTCCCCCCTTCCTTCAAAGCCACCCAACCCCTTCCCTTGTCCCTTATAGACTGATAGACTTTAAGGCCAGAAGAGACCATCATGATCATCTAGTCTGATTTCCTGCACAACACAGGCCACAGACCCTCACCCATCCCCTCCTGTAACAGGCCCGTAATCTCTGGCTGAGTTACTGAACTCCTCAAATCCTGGTTTAAAGACTTCAAGTTACAGAGAATCCACCATTTATTCTGGTTTAAACCTGCAAGTGACCCATTCCCCATGCTGTAGATAGAGGAAGGCAAAACACCCCCCCACCCCTCCCAGGGTCTCCGCCAATCTGACCTGGGGGGAAATTCCTTCCTGATCCCAAATATGGTGATCACTAGGACCCTGAGCATGTGGGCAAGACGCAGCAGTAAGACACCTGGGAAAGAATTCCCCATAGTAACTCCGAGGGAACCCATGGGAATTGAAACGACCACTCAGTCGACTTCCAAAGAGATGGGATTCGTGGGAAGATTTTATCATGAAAAGGACTGGCCACATATGGAGAAGGAAAGCCAGGATAAGAGAAGACTGGAAGATGTATTGTGATTGGCACAATCTATATGAGGGCTGAAGGACTGATTGAACAACATGATCATCCTGAACTCAGAACCCTCCCCATCTAGTGCCCCATCTCCAGCTGCCAGAGAGATGTGCTACTAGCAGTCATACACAGGCCACATGCCATTGCAGGCAGTCTCATCATACCACCCTTTCATAAATGTATCAAGCTCAGTCTCTCCAAGTCCCTCCCCTGGCCCCATACTATCGCCCCACAGAGCCCCTCTCACCCGGCCCCTCCCCTGGCCCCATACTATCGCCCCACAGAGCCCCTCCCCTGACCCTATACCACAGCCCCACAGAGCCCCTCTCACCCGGCCCCTCCTCTGGCCCCATACTATCGCCCCACAGAGCCCCTCCCCTAACCCTATACCACAGCCCCACAGAGCCCCTCTCACCCGGCCCCATACTACCACCGCACAGAACCCCTCTCACCAGCCCCATCCCTGGCCCCATATCAGCGCCCCACAGAGCCCCTGTTACTCAGTCCCATACCTGCGCCCCACAGACCTCTCTCACGCGGCCCCTTCCCTCTCCCCATACTATCGCCCCACAGAGCCCCTCTCACCCGGCCCCTCCCCTGGCCCCATACTATCGCCCCACAGAGCCCCTCCCCTGACCCTATACCACAGCCCCACAGAGCCCCTCTCACCCGGCCCCAGCCCCATACTACCACCCCACAGAACCCCTCTCACCAGCCCCAGCCCTGGCCCCATATCAGCTCCCCACAGAGCCCCTGTTACTCAGCCCCATACCTGCGCCCCACAGACCTCTCTCACGCGGCCCCTTCCCTCTCCCCATACTACCGCCCCACAGAGCCCCTCCCCTGACCCCATAGCAGCGCCCCACAGAGCCCCTCTCTCCCATCAGACGCCCGGGCCGGCCCGCACGCCCCACCCGCCCAGCCATCCCCACGTGCACGGCCTACAGGTCCCGGCATGCCCCGCGGCGGGAAGGGGCGGTGCTCCCGGCCGGCTCTTTCCGGCCTCGGCGTGAGGAGGGAGTGAGCGAGCGGCTAAGATGGCGGCTGCGGCGGTGTTGGAGTTCCAGCGAGCCCAGTCCCTGCTCTCCACCGACCGCGAGGCCTCCATAGGGATCCTGCACTCCATAGGTGAGCGGCGCGGGGCCGCTGGCGGGGCCGGCCCGCAGCCCGCGCTCCTCGGCCCGGCGGCGGCGCGGGGGAGCCGGCCGTGCCGGCTGCTGACTCACCGTGGGAGCCGGGGGGCGCAAGGCCGCAGCCCGCGGGAGGGGAAGCGGCGGGGCGGGGGGAGGCCGCCCCAGGCCCCTGCAGCTGCTGATTCACGCTGGGCCCGGGAGGCAGGGCCAGGGCGCCCGGCGCCGGTCCCGCGAGGCCCCGCCGGGCAGCGCGTCAGGCTCGGGCCCTGGGGTCCCGGCGCGGCGGGGGGTTAAAGAGGCCCCGATCTCTGCCGCTGCTGGGGGGCGCCCCATGGCAGGAAGGGGCAGCCCCGCTCCGCCGGGGCTGGCGTTTCTCCCCCCCCCCCCCGGCCATGCCAACGAGGCTCTGGGAAGGGAGGGGGTGACCCCCAACTCCCCGTGGTGGAGAGCCCTCGCACTGTTTGTCCGGGTCTGGATGAGACTTGGAGGGTGACCCTGATGTCAGCCCGCTCTCCCCGGGGCACGGCGCCATCCCTCTCCGGTTCCCTTCAGCTGAGGAATGAAGGGACCGAGCATAGTTTTGCTGTTATCACTTTTGCATAAGAACATTGTCTCCCTAGCGTGGGGTCTGTGGGTCTGGTTTCTGCAGCTATCTCAGTTGTGGGATCTGGGGTTGAGAGTGACCCGGGGTCTGTTTCTGTGTCACTTCCACCCACTGCTTGCTGGAGGAAGGTGCTCTGAAGTGCAACAGGCTTCTGAGGCTACAATTGATTGTGTGTAGTTATTCTTGTGCTACAGTCCTGTTAGGGACTATCTACGGAGGGTGGTATGGCCAGATATTGGGTTATTGTGCAGGCAGGAGGATGACAACATCAGCTGATGAGTAATCGAAATATAAGTGGTGTGTGTGTGTGGCACTTGAACCCAGGGTGAGAACTGCCCTTGCCTTTAAGTGCTGGCCAGACTTGCAGTTGGTTCTGTGTAGGGGGAGAGAATACAATTTGTGGATTAAGCACTAATGGTTTAGAGAGCATTTTTTTCTTAGTGTGCAAATTTAATTTATGAATTTAGGTGGGGAGCAGATACTGTTTCGCTGCATCTCTCCATGCTTGAAAGTGTTTTTTTTTTTTTTAAGCAGCTTACCCCTTCAGTGTTACTATGCAGCTCATGCTATGGTGGCATACTGTAGAACTGGGAAAGCTATACAGTTCTCAGATTGGAAAAATCCATGAACACTGCTTCACACGGAGTATCATGAACAGTGTATCCCAATAGCATCCAGTGAGAATCCACGTATACAGTCTGTTTAGGGGTTTCAGTAGTTTCCATCACTGTAGCATGTAAGTGCTATAGTAAGTTAGGTCAGCAGAGGGAGGTCTGCACTAGTTGTCTAGTGTTTGCCACCCTTAAGGCCTAAGGAGCTCTGCTGGAGGTATGTTTTTCTTGTATAGTAGTAATGCTAGTCAAATTGCCTTTTAGGGTACATGAATGTTTCCCAGTGCAAAAATAACCTCAGGTGAAAGTGTTGGTATGCTGAGTGCATACACAAAAACAGTTGAGCTGGAATCCTAGGTTCTAGCTGAAGAAGTACTACAGAAATCTTCAGTGTAACTTGTTTTGTTTCAGGAATCCACTTCATTTTATTTGTGCTACCTTCCTACACTGCAACTACAACTGTCGTGGGGGACTGTCTCAAGGATTTAGCAGAGTCAGGGACATGCCAAAACTACAAAATGGAGCAGTGGCCTAGTTATGTCAGGGGACAACCATGTTTAATTCAGGTCCCCAGAATGTATTTGTAATGTAGATCATGGGATAGGATGGGGAGAGAAGAAGCCCTAGAAATGAACGGCCAAACAAATTATTAATTCTGAATTCTTTGTAATAGGTGACTTATTTCTGAGGATAGGGCTTTGAACAAATACTGGTGCTATGTGTTTGGCAGTTAAATGTCTCCTTGGCTACTGTATAATCTCAATAGACCTCTCAGATGGCTATTCTGCAGGTGGTGAATTACATATTAAAAAAGAGATTGTGTAGAAGGAAACACAATAAAGATATATAATATGTCTTGCTATTGCATTGGCAGCCTTGGGTGAACAATGAGGTCCACACTGTAAACTAAATAATATACACGTTTGTGTGGTGTGATTTCAGGGTTAGGGTTCCTGAGAAGCTTACTTATCCTGTGATGTTAACTAGAGATGTGACACTAGTTAATTACTGCTTGGCACCTTCCAGGTCTGTCAAACATACCTATGACTTCTTGTCAAGTCAGTCCTAGTCAAAACTAATGGTACCACAAACTATTTCATAGAAAATTAGGATTGGAAGAGACCTCAGGAGGTATCTAGTCCAATCCCCTGCTCAAAGCAGGACCAACACCAACTAAATTTTCCCAGCCAGGGCTTTGTCAAGCCTGACCTTAAAAACCTCTAAGGAAGGAGATTCCACCACCTCCCTAGGGAACCCATTCCAGTGCTTTATCACATTTGTTATCAACTGAGAGATGTGACAAGCTATAGTAGACTTTTTTTTTTTTAAGGCAGTGGGTATTTCTTTTACTATAATTAGACCTTCTGTGCTGGGGAAAGCAAAATTACTTTGCTTATGATACTGAGCATATTAAGTTACGGGGGCCATAAGGTCTTGTCCCGTACAGTGAGAACTAAGAACTTCTGAATTCTAATTCCAGCTGTAGTGCTGGACAAGGAAGCAAGGAATCCCAGCTCTGTAGTCTCAGTCAAGTAAATCTCTTCACGTTTCTGTTCTTCTGTTGCCTCGTCTGTAAGATGGGGATACTTGCTTGTCTCACAGTTGTTGGAGATTTAATATTTGTAAAACACTAAGTAGTAGCAAAAAGTATGAAACCTTTATGAGGAGAGAGAGCTCCAACTTTTGCAACTGAGAGCCAGTAATGCCTGCAGTATCTGACATGCAAGTGCAAACAGATTAATTTCACAGCTTCATACAGCCTTAGCGTTATTTTTGTTGTGGAGCTTTGGCCAAGTGATTGCAACATTACACACCACACCAGTAAAAACAAGGATCCTAACACCAAGCAATAAGGGATTATTTTTTTACCCAGCTTGCAGGTTCTACGCTTGAGATGTCATCATTTAGATGTCATTTATTAGAACACTCCATATGGTGCAACCATAGATGCTTGTTTTAGAACAGTCCTTCTTGAACAGCTAGAGAGGTCTTACTGACACTTTATGAATCTGAAATGTGACCTGTTGTCAGGACATGAGAAATTTTGTCAGCTAGATGCAACTATTTCTAAAGTCTAGATAAATAACTGGTTTTAAGCTTTCTAAAGCTAAGTGCTTAACATTTCTGTGTAATAAATATTCCAGCCAGATTGACTCCACTGTTACCTGACACACTAGTTAGTTTCTGGAAAGAAGTGAAAAACGTAATTATGTAGATTCTGTGTTTTGATTGAAATGGTGTTGTTCCACTTCCTTCTAGTGAAGCGCGATGTTCAGGAAAATGATGAGGAGGCAGTGCAAGTTAAAGAGCAGAGCATCCTGGAACTGGGGGCGCTTCTTGCTAAGACTGGACAGGCGGAAGGTAAGCCCGAGTTCTGACTCATTGGAGTTCTTGTAACATGCATGTACACACAAGTTGATGGGTCTGTAGGGAGATGCAAACATAAGAGTAGAGCTGGAGTGGAGGGAGCTACTTTCTATCCCGTGAGTCTTTGAGATTTGGAAACTTTTTTTCCCTGTTCTGAAGTTAATCTGAAATTTTTGCAAACCAATAAATCTTGTGTAAAAAAACAAACAAACAAAAAAAAACACCTAGCCCCCTCCTCACCCCACCCCCGGTTCCCCCTTTACACTGAGGACTTCAGCCTTTTTAAAAAAGAAACTTACACTTAGCATAAATTAACCAGTTCAATATTAAAAGCTGATTTGAATAAAAAAACTTTTCATTGAGGAAAATGTTGAAAAGGGACACCTCAAGAATTTAAATTATTTTTCAAATGCCTTTGAATTGGGCGATTGTTTTGACAAATGAACATTTACTGATGGAAAACTGTGTTGGAAAATTCCCAACCAACTCTACATAAGAGAAGATGTGACAGGCTTTCTTTTGGGGATGTATGGAAGGAGAGGAATGGGTGAAACGTCTCTAATCAGTAATTGTTTGGTTCAGTTATATTCCAATCTTTAGTTTCCCTGAAAAGTTCTAAGATAGCATGCTTCTTACAGTGAAAGTTCAGCAGGTTTTGGTGGAGAATATAATGATCTTGCATTTATTGAGCACTTTTCATCCAAAAGGACTTCACAAATTGATACACCAACTTCAGACAAAGCGCACTCCGTCCGCTGCAGATGTGCAGCTGTAGTGTAGCCAGGCAGCAGTTTAGCCATATACAACCACAATTCAGGACATATTTTTTTTTTTAACAAACTGAAGTTGTTTGGAAAGTGTAAGTGAACAGAATGTAATTAACCAAGTTAGAGTTTAGCTCTGCGGTCCTGGTCAGTACTGCAGTCTCTTTAAAAAGTGCTGAGGGGTCTTAAATAATAATTGATCAGTTTTAGGTCTGTTCTAAAAGTCAGATGTTTTATTCCCCACTTACATAAATAAGTACATATTTTGGCTTTTTCGTTTATATGTTGGTACTAAATTAGTTATGTCTGGGTATTCTAGACATTTGCCACATCCTGATTTGCAATTGAACATAGCTTGTGACAGAGTGGGTTGTTTCCAGTGTTGCCCTAAATGCAGAGAAACTGTTCCTTTCTGAACTGGTAACTTAAAATGACACCAATACAAAATTAGTTCCCTCTTTTAAAAATAAAGCAGAGTTAGTTGTAGAGAGGATTGAATAAACTGTTCTAGGTATTGCTGAGTCATAAAAGTTGGAGACGGGAGACTTTACAAACAAGGTAATGCACTTTGGGTGACCTCCTAGGATGGCTGGTTAACGGGATTACCACCAAACCAAAACATTCTCAATTGAGACTAGTACTAATTTTATAAATTGGTGCTTGATTGAAAGTCAGGATTTTATGTACCAGGTGCCCGCTAGTGAGAACAGTAAACCTACTACAGCAGTGATTCTCAAACTTTTGTACTGGTGACCCCTTCCACAGAGCGAGCCTCTGAGTGCGACCCCCCCCCCTATAAATTAAAAACACTCTTTTATATATTGAACACCATTATAAATGCTGGATGTAAAGCGGGGTGGGGGGGGAGGCTGACAGCTCGCGACCCCCCACATAATAACCTCATGACAAGAACCCCTGTACTACAGCAAGGGTGCTCTGAAAGATTGGGAAGGAAGAGCGGATTTACTAGCACTCAGAGAAGCTCATTTAGTGCATGCACCTGGATCAGGACAAGCTGAAGTTTTTGGGCTTCCCAGGGCTGTGCTGGGAGGTGGAGGTCAGAAGAAAGAGATGATGCCTCTTTCTAATCCCCAACCTGGTGGAAGTGACGCTGCTATTTTTCTGTCATCCGCTGTGTGAAGATAGCAAAATTGAAAGGGTGTGTGTAAATTACTCTTAGGCTAGATCCTAAATTGTCATCTCTTGTGCCTTCTTCCAGGTCCTTTGTACATAAGTTACGCTAACTTTCACATCAGGCTGGGGCAAAATACTCCCTGCAGTCTAAGGGTCAACACTTATACCTCTGAATTTGACACCCCCCCCCCCCACATTTCTGTTCTGCTGCCTAAAAACAGTGAAATTTTCAAAAATCTCATCAGTTTCATTGTGTTATAAACAGCAGGAATGAAACTGCTTAAATGTATAAATTTTGCTCTACTACTGGTATTTTCCAGAAGAAATTTTCCTCTTGTCATTGGTATTGCTCTTCAGTCCTCCCAAAAGCCTTGGTGAAAAGAGGATTTTAAAAGCAGACAGGGAATTAATTATAACTACTGCAAAACAAATTGCAGTCAAAGATTTATAGCATTTCAGCCACACTGATTGACTCCCCCAAATCCCCTAAGGATCAAAGCTTCCTAGTTTCCTGACTGAGAACCTAAAATGTCTCCAGTACTACAGCAGGGAATGCTATGCAAAGTTTGCAGCATAGGTTCTAGCGAGTGGGAAGTCTCCTGCAAATTCTGGACAATAATTAAAAATCCTAGGGGTGGAGTGAGGTGATCTACAGAACCTTTCTTCTCTAGGAAATTAAGATCACAGACTCAAAAATAGTTTAGGAAAGGAAGATAAAGCCTGATTTGGTAGGGCTTGAAAGTTAGAACGGGCGCTCATGCCACTAAACTGCTGTTAACATGAAATAAATTGATAGTCTTGTTACAAAAAGCATTGCTGCAGTTGACCCATTGTCATCTGTCTTGGGAGAGGCTAAGAAATAAACTGGTATAGGGACTAACTTACCCCTTCATCAATCCAATCTTGTACTGTTGCTCATCACCATAGGATTGTCATTGTTCCCTCAGGTCAGGGATTTGGTGAATGGCACTGTAGTGTGTGATTGCCTTTTTCCTGTCACGGAGCAGCAGACTTAATACTTCATGGCTGCTGTTCACCAGTTGTCTAGGGCTGTCAGTCACTCCCTCCTTACCAACACTACACTTACTTAGAAAGTACTAAAACCTGTTAGCAGTAATTCCAAGGGGAAAGAAATTTGTTGGAATTTGCAGCTTCTTGGCATGAATTTATAATCCCTCCGCCACAAGTTAGTAAAATGTATGGATTTTATTGTCTTGCTCCCAGTGACTCAACATTTTAGGCCTCCTTTTGAATCAGATCTCTAGTGAAATAAAACTGGATGAATTACCAGGCGGGGTTGAGCAAGGCTGTTTAAATCAGGTGCAATATTTATGTTCATTGAATGTTTAACCTGAAAATCCTGTTTTTTTAGGAATTTTGGCCTATTAGCATTCTGCATCTTTATGCAGCTGACCTAGGTTTGAGTTGGTCCTGACCAGCAGGGGATGCTGCAGAGGCATTGTGCCCAGGAGATGAGGTAGTGCCTTGTGTTATTTGAGAAACTGATGGATTTTGAAGGGGGGGCTTAAGAAGACAAGAAATTACTAGCTAACTTAGTCATATGACCCAAAGCTAAGCAGGCAGGATCATGTCTGGAGGGAAATGAGCCTTGCCTGATATGTTCAGTGGGAAAACACTAGTGTCTTCATGCCATCATTGCATCTGCTGTGTCACTTCAGCCTATGTGCTCCCTTCCTCCTAAATCCAACGGGCAGATCCAGAGGCAGCCCTTTTAACTGCAGGAGGGAAGATTATGTTAGAGGTTTTATTCTATATCTGGCAAACTTCTTATTTGTTGTGGCACTGGGAGAAAAGGCCATTGTCAGTTTATTGCTATTGTGATGGGTTGCATTCCTTATGAGACAAGCCATTGAAGAGAGATCTTTGCCTTCTCCCTATAATGACAAGTACTTTTACCTCTCTTAGGTGGCTTATTAAGTTTAGGAGCTTTCAGTGGAATGAGTCTTTTAAGAATGAATGCCACCAAAATCATGGTCCGTTAAAGCTGTTATCTCTTGTTACTTCCACTGCTGGCCTGTGAAGTAGCAATAACATTATTTGTTTTATGAAAAGGCCAGGACACTAATGAAAATTCCTGGTCACTGTAGATTCAAACATAGGAGAAATTCAGTCAGTAATAACTCCTAAATTGGAAGGATCTTGCGGAAAGTGATCTCAGGCAGATTATGAGATTAACTGCTGCTTTGTCATGCTCCCCATGTCAATCCTAGCAGTGCGTTGTGAACATACTCATGACTTGTGGTGCCCAAGTATCATTACAAGAAACAAACCAGCTCGCATTGAACTTGAAGAGACACTTAAGATTAATAGGCTTCATTTGTGCTAAAATGATCTGCTTCCCATGCATGGAAATGGTAACACACCACCTTTACCAAGTGGGATAGAATACTTTTAAATTAAGCATGGGATAGAATTCAATATGTTAATCTGGTTTGTGATGTAATTATTGATTTAAGGGTTTAAAAATAAACAAATGTGAACTCCTCCAAAAGTATGAGGAAACAATCTACACATTCTTGTAGAGCTGGGAGAATTTTTATGCAATAACACAATATAGTAATACATACAGTATTAAAGAATATTGTTTCTTGACTATCTTTATTGGACTCCCAGAAAAACTGAAATGTATGGGAAGCAACAAGAACTTAATGCACTTTGTCTAGTAATTTCAATAAAAAGATTAAAAAAACAAACCTTTATCCAATTCTTGGATTTCAGTTTTCTCCTTTTTTGGTTTAAAGTAAGAATTAAGAATTGTAAAGTGATTATCTGGTATCTTAAACAAATTGTGCAATCGTAGTGTACTATTGATAGTCCATAGCTGTGCCATTTTGTACTGTCGCCCTGTCAGATTGTGTAAACTAAGCAGTGTTGGGTGTGGTCAGTACCTGATGGGAGATTTAAGATTGTGCAGGAAATAAGGACACACTTCCTTGAGAGTTGAGCCAATGCCGTAGCATTCTGCTAGGGGGGGCTGTGCTGCTGGAAATGTCATCTTTCAGATGGAATGTAATCAGACACCAGGACAACTTGTCACTATAGATCCCATTGTGATTATCACAAGAGCAGAGCTATTAATTCTGAGTCCTGGCAAAATTCTAATGGCTCTGCCTTCCTAAATCCTCCAGGTAGTTCAGTTGGATACATCTTCTCTTCCTTTCCTAAACTGATGTGGTGTTTTGTGCAGCATTGAATGCTCTGGCTGTCACATTCCATCCCAGTGTAGGATTAGGTGATCTGGATTGTATAGCCCATATCTGTTGGGGCTTCACGACACTAAGTTGAGATGCACTACATACGTGTAAATTAAGAGAGAAACTAATAAGCAGAGCAGAAAATGAGTTTACTGGAAAATAAGTTAAGATCTAAAATAATGCACATGATGGAAAATGTATGTAAAATTTCACGTTCATAACTATTCTTTCTGTTGAATGTATATTATGCTGTGAATCTGACCTGTCTCTTGTGAAGATGGGTGAGGGAGGTACATTAAATTATTAAACAAGAGCAGGCAAAGAATACACTTGCATTACAAACTCCATTGCCCCTCTTATCCAAAAATCTCAAAGCACTTCTCAAATATTAAGAGTCTTAAAACACACTTGAGGTAAGTATTGTTATATGCTTTTATAAATAGGCAAATTGAGTGGTTTACCAGAGGTCCCATAATCAGTCCGCATCAGAGCCATTAATAGAACCCAGAAGTCTCTGATGTAACTACTATACACTCTTCCTTGGGAATCATTTACCACTGACTTACAGGAAGGATATACTTTTTTCAAGCATTGGTATAATAAATATGGCTGTGTGTAGACCCAGATTGCAATATAACGTTAAACTATTGTGTGTCTTGTAGTTTGAATGCCCAAATGTTGTTCTTTCATGGCTCGTTTGTCCTGAATACAGAACTTGGAGGACTTCTGAAGTATGTTCGACCCTTCTTGAATTCCATCAGCAAAGCAAAGGCAGCCCGTTTAGTCCGATCTCTCCTTGATCTGTTCCTCGATATGGAGGCAGCTACAGGACAGGAGGTGAGACCCCTTGAATTCAGACAGGAGCTCATTCCTCAAAGGCTTTTACAGCACTGTCAGCTGACTTGTTCTGCTGTCCAGCGAAGAATTATTTGTATTGTCACAGGACATGCTCACTATGTAATAAAATATTGGCTACTCTAAATCTAATTCAGGCGTAATTATGTAAACTGAAAGAAATTACTTGATTTTCTAGATGCCTCAATATGCTAGGAATGAAGTAATTCTTAGCCTGGACTATCTAAACTTCTGAGACTCATGTTGCCTGCTATTAAATGTACAGTTTTAGTAATTTTATATAGTGTGATCAGGGTGCAGAATGCTTCATGAGGTGCAGTATACCTGCTCCAAAGAGCTCAGTCTGTAGGCGCAATATGTCACAAGACATGACCAGAGTGGTGAGTGCCTGGAATGGTTTATAGAATAATTGGGTTTTATAAAAGTTTGAAGAAGGTGGATGGAGCTTGGTGTATATTACTTACCATCTTTCAGCGTATGATCTCAAAGCACCCCATATCGCAACACCTCTTTCAGGCAAGTATTACTCCATACTACAGATTGCTCAATTGAGGCACAGTGATTTGCCCATAGTGGCAGAGCAAGGAATGGAGCCCAGGAGTCCTGCCTTTGTTTCCTTCTCTAATCCATGGATGACTCCATCAAGCATAGTCAATCTCTGTTTAATGTAGCTTTCATCTTTTCCCTGAGGAGACTATCTCAGCCAAATAGATCTCACCACTAGGAAAGGTTTCACAACATTCAGTCTAAATTAAGCCTTTGGTTAAGTTTCATCCCATTTGCCTTAGCTCCCCAGGCTGGGTTTCTTGGGCCAAGTGGTTAATTCAGGCTGTTTTAGGAGGTGTGTGCAACCAGCTTCTGAGTATCCTCAAACTGGGTGACTGTAGATTTTGGTATAGCTGATGCTTTCTGCTGGTGTGGGGTAGGAAGTGAGAATGAGGGGGACTGGGAAAAATCTGAGCAACTTTTATGGAAAGACTAGTACATGTTCAAGTAGTTGGAGAAATCAGTCCGGAAAGGACGACACAGTGAGAGGCAGACATGACTCTGCTGATGAAGCTAGCACAGTACTGTAGCCGCATCTCCGAGTAATGCCTGGGAGATGTCACCTAGTTCAGTCAAAATAGTCCGCTCCAGACATACTCGGGAGCCAGTGCTTAATTTGTAATGAAAGAGGTGCCAGGGCAGAGGCAATTAGGTGCCGGGGCTCAAGCAATTTTTTTTACTTTCATAACTAAAGCAGCAAGCCCAGAGGTGCCGGGGCGCTGAACTGCCAAGCCCAGAGGTGCCGGGGCGATGAACTGCCAAGCCTAGAGGTTAGGCATTGTCGGGAGGCAAGCCACAAAATAGCTTGGTATAGGGAAGAATACCACCGGGACTCCAACAGTAAAAGTATTTTATTGGTGATTCTTTGCAAGCCAGAAGAACCACACTGTTTGACCCCAGGATGATAGAGTCTGTATGATTAGCAGTTAGAAAAGTATTTATAAGCCAAATATGCTTGATAGGGAAGCATGGAGAAATGAAACCCTATGATGCCAGTTGCATAGTCATCTTAGAGATCAGGACAGGGAGTCAAGAAATCTAGATTCTGTTCCCAGCACCTCTACATACTTGTGTGACTGACAAAATGTCACTTCTCTGCCTCTGCTTCCTTTCTCTCTGAAATAGGGATGTTGAAAGGTTTAATGTTTATGAAGTACTCTTGGATGGAAGGAAATGTAGAGAATTCTGAAGTATTAGTGTACTGTAGAGATCATTTCAGAACTACAGAAACTCTACCACCCCTTGGATGGGATATGGTAGCTGCATTGCTGCTCCAGAGCTAATTTGGCAGGGATTCTTGGGGGGAAAGTGATTTTTGAGTTAAAGTTCTGGCTCTGGTACTTCATCCTCCTCTGGTCTTGGGTAACTCATATAATTAAGGGATTGAAAAACTTCAGACTTCTACAAGCCAGAGGCCCATATAATTTGGGGCACTATTAGCAATGGCCTGTGGCAACACCTCAGTGAGAAACCCAGTGACCCAGTTCCCAATTGATACGAAGGGCAGGGATTGCTGGTCTTGGATACTGCTCAGGGCACCATCCTTTGTCTCAGCCGCTGGCTCTCGCTGTGTAGGATTAAACTGGGCTGTTGGAAAACAGAGCTTGCTTTCTCATGTGCCAGAGCCTATTGCCTGCTGAGGTGGCTTCTGCCCTCCTTTAGTTTCCATTTGTAACTGATCCTTGCTCCTGAATATCTCCCAGACCTGTCTCTGCTGCTGATCATAGCTTTCTCAAGCAGCAGATAGGACACTATTCTTGTCAGTTTCACAGCTGCTCCTGAATAGCAGAGCTGAAACTGCCCAGAGTAGTCTTGATTTCATGCTACAGCTTTCCGAGAGAACTAGGAGCAAGAGTAATAGCATTGGAGCCAGGAAGAGATGTTAACACTTGGGATTTTCTTCATAACCATAAGATCTAGATGCTTAATTTTCTGCTCCGTCTGTGGCAACACAGACCATGGGGAGTTCCTCTTCAGCAGTCGTCTGGCTGTTATTTTGTGTCTTCAAATTTTGTTTGAATCAATATAATTAGAGTCTAAAATAATGATTTTAAAGGAAAAACACCTCAACTGTGCCTTTTGCAGCAGTGGGCTTACCTGTGGGAACAAGTGCATTTTGCTCTCACTAGGAGAAACCTCCACTATTGCAGCAGAGATGTCACGTTTCACTTCTGGTGTAGTTAGGGTGACCAGACAGCAAATGTGAAAAATCGGGCCGGGGATGGGGGGAAATAGGAGCCTATATAAAAAAGACCCCAAAATCAGTACTGTCCCTATAAAATCGGGACATCTGGTCACCCTAGGTGTGGTCCTGTTGAGGCTACAAAAGGCTTATGCTAGAGAAACTCTTATCCTCTGGGTTTTTTTAAATACATGTAATATACAGTAGCAGACAGTGATTAGCAATCATGACACGAGGTAAATTAGTGATAATAAGTAGTTTATATTCTAAATGTAGCCCTTTTATCTCAATTCTTGTAACATTCCCATGAGGTTATAACATCTAGACAAATTAGACCTAAACAAATTAGAGGATTGGGCCAAAAGAAATCTGAGGTTCAACAAGGACAAATGCAGAGTCCTGCACTTAGGATGGAAGAATCCCATGCACTGCTACAGACTAGGGATCGAAGGGCTAGGCAGCAGTTCTGCAGAAAAGGACCTAGGGGTCACAGTGGACGAGAAGCTGAATGAGTCAACGGTGTGCCCTTGTTGCCGAGAAGGCTAATGGCATTTTGGGCTGTATAAGTAGGGGCATTGCCAGCAGATCAAGGGATGTGATCATTCCCCTCTATTCGGCATTGGTGAGGCCTCATCTGGAGTATTGTGTCCAGTTTTGGGCCCCACACTACAAGAAGGATGTGGAAAAATTGGAAAGAGTCCAGCGGAGGGCAACAAAAATGATTAGGGGGCTGGAGCACATGATTTATGAGGAGAGGCTGAGGGAACTGGCATTATTTAGTCTTCAGAGGAGAAGAATGAGGGGGGATTTGATAGCTGCTTTCAACTACCTGAAAGGGGGTTCCAAAGAGGATGGATCTAGACTGTTTTCAGTGGTACCAGATGACAGAACAAGGAGTAATGGTCTCAAGTTGCATTCGGGGAGGTTTAGGTTGGATATTAGGAAGAACTTTTTCACTGTAGTGTGGTGAAACACTGGAATGCGTTACCTAGGGAGGTGATGGAATCTCCTTCCTTAGAGGTTTTTAAGGCCCGGCTTGACAAAGCCCTGGCTGGGATGATTTAGTTGGGGATTGGTCCTGCTTTGAGCAGGGGGTTGGACTAGATGACCTCCTGAGGTCCCTTCTAACCCTGATATTCTATGATAAATGCATGCCTTCTGCTTGGTTCCTGCTACAGTTTCATTTTACAGAAGTCACACAAGTTTAATACCTTTGAGGTGGAGATGTGTGCATTAAATTGTACCTAATGTGAGGCTATGTTTTGGCTGTATATGATCCCAAGGTCAAGGTTGATTGAAACGTACAGGATAAGTATGTCATAATTGACTGTACTGTGAAATCTCGGCTTCTGAGGTCATTGACTTAAACCCGCGCCTCATTTCAGTAAGGTTAGTATTAGTCTGTAACAGATAACTTGGTATTTAGCACAGGCCTTTGGACCTATATGGTAAGATTCGCCTTATAGGCTAACTGCTGTTGAAATCAACACCAACTTTTTTCCATTTTATTTTGCTTGTCACTGCAGTGTATAGAACAGTGATTGAGTTGTTTAGGTTGGATGATCTTCCTGTAACAAAGAGAATGGAAGAAGAGGGTTTTAAAAATTTCTTTTTTGTTCCCCCTAAGGTCGACCTGTGCTTAGAGTGTATTGAATGGGCCAAATCAGAGAAGAGGACTTTCCTACGCCAGGCTCTAGAGGTATGATGTGTGTGTATGGATACAAAGTATATGGTTGTATTTTCCACTTGACAGTGTTTGTAAATGCAGAGATTTTTTTTATGTTCCCAAGAACTGTGCAAATGACAGGACAACATGATTATTCTAAGATTTCTTGCCCTTTATGGGGAGACTTGGACAGAGATTTTTCTTGGTGGGAGAGTATTTTCCCCAGTTGTTTAGATCCAGCAGAGCTTCCAGACAGTATTTGGAATTACAGTACAAAGCAGAACACTAACATAGCCAATAAGTGCAAATTAATGAGAATACCAAGTTTCATTTTGCAAAATCTGTTACCTTTCTCTGACTTTCCTCACAGCGATTCTTTTTCTCTTCTCCAGGCAAGGCTGGTGTCTTTGTACTTCGATACAAAGAGATACCAAGAGGCATTGCAGCTAGGTAAGTTGCCACCAGGTGGCAATAGTTCACTGCTTCCAAATTAAAAATGAGGCTGATATGGGGAATGATGAGTTCTGTTATGTACAGGACACTTTGAACAGTCTAGTAGGGACCCAAAGACGTTACATTCTCAGTGCTGTATCAAATCTTCCATCTTAATAACTGGTCTCCTGTCCCTAGTTCTGTCATATCCCACTTTGATCCAAGACTACTGTACTCTGGATCCAGACTGAACTGTTATGCTTCCCGTCCTTCATTTTTTTTTTTTTTCTTAGAACCACAGAACATGGGCATGAGCACCGTGGACTCTTCCAGGCACTGAATGCATGTCTGAAAAGCAGCATTACTTTGGGGAAGGAGCTGTTGTTCACAGTGATCTTGATTTGCTCCCACTGATCAAAGAGCTGTTTGGAGCAAGTTACAAATGCTGTTGTTCATGTCTCTTGCCAGGATCTCAGCTCCTGCGGGAGTTGAAAAAGATGGATGACAAGGCTCTCTTGGTTGAAGTGCAGCTATTAGAAAGCAAGACATACCATGCCCTGAGCAATCTGCCAAAAGCAAGAGCAGCTTTAACCTCTGCACGAACTACAGCCAATGCAATCTACTGCCCACCCAAACTGCAGGCAGCACTGGACATGCAGTCAGGTAAAGCCCTTCGAGAGAAGGGGGGTTCAGCATCAGCGGACTGTGATCTGGCTTCTCTGTCTGAAGTGACAGCTGTGGTACTTCATGTTACCACAATTGAAATGCTGTCAATGTGATCAGTTGTGAGCACCTCAAATTTTTACAAACTTGATCTAGATAACAATTCCTCAACCCTCTGATCGCCTCGGTTTGTACGTGGAGACTCATGCTTTCTTAAACCACTTTCATTGCTGTGATGTTTTTGAGAGCGGCAACACTGCATGCACATCAACCCCCAAAATGAGTGGTTTAAAAATAAATTGTGGGGTTTTTTCTTTGCCTTCTGGCTCTTAAGCCTCCTGGGTGCACTTGGGTCATATTTTCAAGCTTTCCTCTGCAGCCATAAGGCCTATAAACTCTTTAAATGAAAGGTTAGAATGTCATGTACTCACTTGACTTCGGGAGCTGGAACTTTAAGTAAAACACAGAATATCGTGAGATTCAGAATAAAATCTCACAAGTTGGCAACAGTGAAAGCCCTAGCTCTGCTGCTATTCAGGGAAAAGCAAACAGCCATTTGTTGCAGCTGCAGATTTCCCTATTTAGTCTGGTGTAAATTCATGCAGCAGTTCAGTTGCTCACAACCTCTGTCTGACCAGGCAAAACTGATTAAGTCATTTGTACTAATGAGCTTGCGAAGATGCCTTCAACCTGCCGTTCCAGTGGTCCCATAACTCTTCTAATGTATATCCTTTGGAGAAGCTAGTACTGTAGACATTATCTAAACAGACCGAGGAGGTGCAACATGTTTCAGCACTTTATTGCTTGTTTTATCTTGCTAGAGCCACAACTTTTGTGCGGGTTTTTCTGAGTTTGCTCTACTTGGAAGAGAGAACTAGGGTTTAGAGACTTCAGGAATAAGTAAGTTTAAAGGAAAAGTATCCCTTGCAGTAAAGTGCAACATGCAGTGTTAAGCAGCCACATTTTCATCTGCCTCCAGCTGAATGCAGAACTGAGTTTGACTTCTGCCTGTTTTTCCCTCTCTCAACAGGTATTATCCATGCAGCAGAAGAAAAGGACTGGAAAACAGCCTACTCCTATTTTTATGAGGCATTTGAGGGATATGATTCAATTGACAGCCCAAAAGCCATCACTGCATTGAAATACATGTTGCTGTGCAAAATCATGCTCAACACGTAGGTGGCACATAGGTTGTGGGAAGGACACTTACATTGGAGCAGGAAAGGAATTGCCTATTCCAGTCTCATAGCTAACCACACAACTGAAGCAACCACACTCAGCCAGTGCTGCCTTCTTCTTCTTCTTTTTTTATTTTTTAACTAATTCAGAGCTTCTGTTTCTTTAATCTTCGAGCCTTGTAATCTCGTGTCTCCTGGGAATGCCCAGGTTCTTATTAGAAATTAAGTTCAAGACATTTTAGTTTTATAATGGAAAACCTGAGCGAGATGATTTTCATGAGCACTTATGTGGAGGCATGAGAAAGTCAGGAAGTTTGTGGCTCAGCTGGAAAAAGTAACGGTTAATACCTGTATTTAGAACCACAGTGAAGCTTGTTGAGTAAATGCTCTTTTCCTTCCCTTCTCTCTCCAGCCCAGAGGATGTGCAGGCATTAGTGAGTGGGAAGCTTGCTCTGCGGTATGCAGGAAGACAGGTATAGAAAACTCTCTCAGCCTTTCAGTCTTCCTTCATTCATTGATCTTTGACTATTAGCGGTAAATATGCCCAATGGCCTGTGATGGGATGTTAGAGGGGGTGGGATCTGAGTTACTACAGAGATTTCTTTCCTGGGTGTCTGGCTGGTGAGTCTTACCCACATGCTCAGGGTTTAGCTGATCGCCATATTTGGGGTCGGGAAGGAATTTTCCTCCAGGGCAGATTGGCAGAGGCCCTGGGGGTTTTTCGCTTTCCTCTGCAGCGTGGGGCATGGGTTGCTTGCTGGAGGATTCTCTCCACCTTGAAGTCTTTAAACCATGATTTAAGGACTTCAGTGTTCCATTGCATAAGATACTGCTGGATACTCCTATTGGTTGTCTCTCCACCCCCCTGCAAAAAAAAAACCCCAAACGCAATCATGGTATCTGAGCACTTCAAATATTACTTCCTGACCCCCGGGGGTGTTATCCCCATTTAATAGATGGGAAAATTAATTGCGCAAGGCTGCACACTAAGTTAGCAGAAGATGTGAGAACACAACCCCATGTCCCCTGACTTCCAACCAGTGCCCTAACTACTAGACTACACTTCCTTTCTAATGCAGCTATGCTGTCTGAGTAATGCTGATTAACTTGAAAAGTAATGTTTCCAGCTTCCCCACAGTATATAGTATCCGTTTGTTTGGGAGAGTCTGCTGAAATGTTCTCAATTAAGTGGGATTGGGAGGGAGCAAAGCACATTGTTAATCATGATGGGGTGATTTGAAAGTCTGAATCCTTGCAATATGCCAGGCCTAGCATATCTTTACTAGAGCCATTTTAGTTCTTTATTAGTACTGATCCTCAACTCTAACATGCAGGGTAATGTTTCTGTCTACAGTTCTTCTTTCCTACAGTTACTAGGAAGATGAGACATAAAAATTTCTCTCTCATGCAGGAAGTGCTTCCTGTCATACAGCCCATGTCACTAGTATGTCTACTGACTCCTCTCCCCCCCCCCCCCAACCTGAGACCACGTAACTGAGGTGTGAAATGTGATTTAACTGGCTTAAAATACCTAAATTTGCACTTTTGAAGGCAGTACTGAAATGTGCAAGTTGCAGAACTGCAACTGAAGTTGCTCCCTGTGTTCAACCTTGGCAGGAACTGCATCCTTCTGCTGCAGCTCTCAAACATTACAGAACTCCAATTCTTTGTTAGCATGAAGCTGTTGTGATACTAGGTGACCTGCAACTGTTGGTTTTTTTTCCTTCCTCTGTGGTCAGCTGATCTTGTTCTGTGTATATGGAATTAAACAGACATGAGACTTTGTTGCAAAGGGAACATTCCCCCTTTTTGTAGTTAAGAACTTTCTCTGTGCTCCATTCAGCTGGCAGAACGTTTTTCTGGACACCCCCAAATACTAACACTAGCTCCATTTTCTCTTTGCAGACAGAAGCTCTAAAGCGTGTGGCACAGGCCAGTAAGAATCGATCGCTGGCAGACTTTGAAAAGGTAAGTGAGCAGGAAGACTCCAGATGGGAAGAGGTTGCAAAGGACTGTGAAAACACGGAAGTTTTCGTGCTCACGATGGAGCCAAGCTATAGCAGAAAGAATGTTCTTGTGGTATTTGCTTGAGTTTGAAAACTAACTTCATTTTGACCATATTTGCTTTCCGTGAACAATTAAGTGGTCTAGTTCTTCTAGCACTAATTTGTGAGAAGAAATTGAAGCTGGAATATTTACTGAAAGACCATTTTAAATTGCTTAGTTGATTGTAGCATTTGTGCTGTTCTGGCTCAGTACCACATGATTTGCATAACAACATGAAGTTTGAAGCCTGAATACTCTTAACAAACCATTTGCTATTAATATGAAAAGGGAGGAAAGTTGGAAACGCTGAATAATGCAAAATTCTCAAGAATTACCAGCAGAGGTGAAACTTGACAAATGACCACATTAGAGCAGAACAGAGCAAATTCCTATGCTGAGGGACAGAGCAGTGGTCCTGGTGCTCTGTAAACTTGTCCCCTTCTCCAGCCAAGAGAAGTCCAGCTTAACTGTGACCTTCAGGACCCTGCTGCTATTCATGTAGTTGGTCTTTTCTGACCAGGGAGCTACTAAATTATGGAAGATGGGAACTTGTGTTCACCAGGGATTAGGCTGAAGCCTACAGACTCAAGTCACAAGTACTCTAAAAAGGCTACTTTTAACTCCTCAGGGAATTCTTTGCTAAAAATTAAAAATTCTGTGCACAATGTTTTAAAATGCTGCAAAATTTTGCATATTTTGTGTCAAAATAACACAATATAATCACACAATTTTCAATTATTTTGGTAATTTATTTTAAAATACCTGTCAGCAAGTATGTGAATAACAACACAGACGACAAAAGATTCAGGATTTTTTTTTTGACAAATAGATTCCTTAGTAGACATATCTATATGGGTCCACAGCAAGCGAGAGGGACAGAATCTTGCATGCCCAACCCTGCCCCCCAATCCAGGGGTGGGGCAAGCAGGCTCAGCCCAGCAGGATCCAGGTGTGGAGGGGCTTAGTGTGTGTGGGATCAAGGTGTGGGGTGAGAGGGTTCTGTGTGGGGCAGTCTGGGTGGTTCTGTGGGGAGTCCGGATGTGGTGGCGGGGGAGGGCAGATTTGGATGCACAGGGCCTTATCCAGTGATGAGCTCCCAAAATCCTAATAACCGGGTCCTCGGCGGCATGGCGGGGAGGGGGAGGGACCTCCACTTGCTCCGGGATTTCAGCGGCGGGTCCTTCACCCGGAGCAAGTGAAGACACTCTCACTCTCACTCTCACTCTGCCGCCGAAGACCTGGTAGGGAACCGCACGGTGAGTACAAGCCCCACGTGCCTATCTCTCTTCCCCCCCCAACCCACTTCCTGCCCCCGACTGCCCCCCTCAGAATCCGCAACCCATCAACCCCCCCCCGGCTCCTTGTCCCCTGACCACCCCCTCCTGAGACACCCCACCCTAACTGCCCCCCCCCCCCCCCCAGGACTCCACCCCCATCCAATTTGCCCCGCTCCCTGTCCCCTGACTGCCCCGACCCCATCCACCACCACCCCGACAGACCCCTGGAACTCCCACGCCTAGACAACCCCCTCCCTCCACTGACCGCCCCTACCCCCAGAACCTCCGCCCCCTCCAACCGCTCCCTGCCCCTTATCCATCCCCTCATCCCAGCCCCGGCCCCCTTACTATGCCGCTCAAAGCGGCAGGAGCTGCAGAGCTGCCCAGAGCGCTGGCAGTGCGGCGCGCTAGGGCTCTGCAGGGATGGGAGCGGGGAAGCCTCCCCAGTTGGGAGCTCAGGCGGGCCGGAGAGGCCGGTCCTGCAGGCCGGAGTTTGCCCACCTGCCGGCCCCTTTATAACCAGTTCTATGCTGGCTTCTAAATTTAACAACCGGTTCTTGCGAACCAGCTCCAGCTCACCACTGGCCTTATCGGAGGGTTCATTGGGAGGATGGGACTCTGGGGGTGGGCAGGCGATCCAGGTGAAAGTGGTTGGGGCTCAGCAGAGGGCTTTGAGTTGGGGGGGTGGGGGATGGGGCTCAGCATGGGGTCTGGGTGCAGGGGACTCAGCAAGGAGGTCCATGGGGTGGAGGGGTCTGGGTGTAGCTGGTTGCGGCTCAGTGGGGTGTGGGTCCAGGTGCGGGGTTCGGTGGGGTGGAGCTTGACGGGGTGAGGGTTTGAGTGCGGGGGGCTCAGCAGGGGGTGGTCTGGCTGCAAGAGTGGGGGTTGGCAGGGGAGTCTGGGTGCAGGGGGGGGGGTCCAGATGCAGAGTGTATGGCTCAGCGGGGCAGGTCTGGGTACGTGGGGGGTTGGGCAGATGGGGCCAGCTCCCCCACAGTGACTCCTCCTGCTGCAGCTGGGGAGTGATGGGGGCAGGAAGCAGGGTGGGGGTACTGAGTTTCCTGAAACTGGGGGAGGTTCCCCGGGGTGGGTCTGACCCAGCCCTGGGAGCGGCCTGTGCAGGTTAAGAGGAAGTTGTCTTCTTGCCCCCGCCTGTCCAGCTGGCCGGGACTTGTAGCTGGAGCCCGGTGCACAGTAGGAGCTACCTGTCAGGGTGTCCCCAGCTCCAGAAGCACCATGAGAGGGAGAGTGTCACACCAGCCCTGCCCCCTGAGGTGGTGATTTACATCGCCCCCGGCTGCTCCTGATGCCCTAACCAGATATTCTCTTACCCCCTTTCCCCCACCCCCACTGCCTGGGAAGGGTGCATGAATCAATTTTTCTGCATGGAGAAAGTAAAATCTGCAGGGGGTATTAATTTTGCACTTGCACAGTGGGGAAGAAATCCCCCAGGAGTAAATTCTGTGGCTAGTATCCCCTTCCTTTCTTCATTCTCCTCATTCCTGCATAAAATATTCCTTTCTTGTAAGCCTGAAGAAATCCACTGCCTGCTCAGATTTTCATTCATTTGAAATGATTTCCCATTTGGATACTTCCATTGCTTTTTTAAAAAAAAATTGATCTTCCTGGACTGAAGCCTTTTTAAAGATTCTTCAGGAAGAAACAAGTTGAGGGGAGAAGAGGCAGGGACGGGAAGCTACCCTGTTATGCCAAACCTCTCAAAGAGGAGAACAAATGCATTTGCTTACCTAAGCCTCTGGGTCACATCATTCTAAAGAATGTGAAGAAAGATACTAATCAGCAAGGCTGAGGTGCCAGATACTGAGGGTCTGGCTAAAGTAATGCATAGTAGCAGTTTAACATCTGAGGGAGGCTATAGTCTGCCCTGACAGGTGGTTGGATTTGGCCCAACAGGTCTCCCGTCTTCACTATCATCTCCCAGCCTAATTATTTGTTCCCCACATGTCTTCTGTAGGCTCTGACCGATTATAAAGTGGAGCTCAGGGACGACCCCATCATCAACACTCATTTGGCTAAACTCTATGATAACTTATTGGAACAAAATCTGATCCGAGTCATTGAACCCTTTTCTAGAGTACAGGTAAGTGTTTTTTTACTTCTGGCAGCTTCTTCCTCTCTCTCTTTCCCCCCACTTCCCCCCCCCCATCCTTGGTGTGTGAGCTTCTTAGACACAAGCAGGGGGCTGCTAGGTGAAGTAATCTACAGTGGTAGGGAGTCTTTTGATTCACTCAGATGAGTTCTGCTGACCACTTGGTGGACTGGCACTTGAGAACATAAGTTGTCACCTTCCGCTCAAAATAACTGGCTGTTAAAGGGCTGAAGAGGGAACCTCCAAAACTGTCAAAAGCATGCTCTTTCATTTTTTCATTAAGCTCTAGATGGGCATGTTTGTAACGCCTTGATTGACAGTGTTCGGCGCTAAGGGGTCGGCCAAGGCATGGGTGAGGCTGGAATCATACCAATCTTAAATCTGGACTGAAGCAGTGAAATGATGACTCAGCTGTTCAGTTTGTGGTCTGTCCACCTTCAATTCGAATTGTATTGTGGTCTGAAGTCTAAATGAGATGAAGCAAAGGAACCCATCTGCGGTAGATGGCTGGAGTATTGAGTTGGCATGTAGAAAGAACCCGTACCTTGTTGTTCTGCCGTAAAAGCAAAACTAAAGCTTGACTTCCTGTATCTGTATTGGTCTTTCTCTCCCTTTATAGATGGAACACATATCCAGCCTCATCAAGCTCTCAAAGGTAAGAACATGGCTAGAAATCTGTGGGATGGTTTAGTAAGGAGGGCAAAGAGACCGAGGGGTCAAATGACCACCATGAAATAACTCAGTGCATTAAACCTCCAGGCGTGGGCAGCTGCACCACAACTAGAGCAAATGCCACTGTTGGGAAATCCCTCCTGTGTTGGGTGCACTCACCTCTATTCGTTTGCTCCTGGGCCCTCTGTAGGCTGCCGACCTCGCTAGAACTCAGCCCACCGGCCAGGTCTCTCACAGGCAGTAGGCATGAATGAGCCCTTTCCGGGGTAACAGAGGTCCAGCCATGACTGTCGTTGCGCCCTTGGTAGTGTCTTCAGCCCTCTCTCTGGGCTTGGTTCTCAGGCTCTTCTGGCCTAACTTTAAGTTCTTCCCTGCCCTGTTATAGAGCGCTGCCCCAGGACTTTCTTCCTGGAGACTTTGTCTTCACTGATTCTCACTGCCCCAGCTGTCCAGCCAGGTCATCTCTCAAGTTCAATCCCCGGGGCGGGGAAATATAACAAAGAGATCACCAGTCAGTCAGTCTGCCTGCCCTTACCAGAGCCCTTTCAATTCCAGCCCTCTGCTTGAGCTTCTGAATGAGGCATATCCCCTCCTCGGGGCTTAGGCCACTTCCCCAGTGGCCAGTGAGGGGAATCTGGACCCACCCACTGCTCCGGGTCCCAACCCAGGGACCCTTTAGGTAGCAGCCATGTACTGCTTCCTTAACTTGGTTGCTGCTACATTCCCTGGTTCCCTTCCCACTTGGCGTCTTCACCTCTGTCCGTTACCTTAGGGCAAGAGTCCTCAGGTCCTCCTGTTTCCAGGTTCAACTAATGCAGCCCATCAAGCTCCCTTTGGCCAGCGTGGACACCCTTCCTTGCACCTTTGGCCCCAGTCGGGAACTGTCCTGCTCAGGCCCTGAAGCTGCTTTTATCTGCGCTTTCTGGGCTCTGATTGGCTGCAAGGGGCCTCAAAGGGCCTGGTACACCCCGTCACACACCCCCTTGAGGGCAGGGGTTCATATAAGATGCTTGCAGTGTATCTTTTGCTTAGGGAGAGATGGGCTTCCCTACAAAACCCTCCTTCTGGCCCCAGGGCCTGCCCCTGCCACTCCCACCACTTGCTGACTCTTCTACGTTTGAAGAGTCTGAAGGAGCTTCCCTATAAGTGCTGTAGAATTTTCCATGTTCTAACCCCTCACTGAATCCAGCGTAGCCCTTTTTAATCCAAATGGCAGTCCAGGGGATAACTGTCATGGAGCAGCTGGGCCAAAGCCTTCTAGAAAGGTCCTTGATTTGACTTGAAAAGCTCTTAAAAGGTAGTGGGTCAAACAAGTTGTTCCCTTGACTGGAGTTTCACCAGGGATGAACTTGGCACAATGACTGTACAGATCCCCACTCTGTTAACTTCCCGTGGTGCATAAAAGGAGACTCAGCAACATCTCAGTTGGTGTAAGTCTTAAGTCTTGCTCTCAAGAGCACCCAGAAATGCCCTTGCCCCAAACTGTCCGAGAGGCTCTAAACTCAGAGCTGCCATGTCAGGTGATGGAGAGTATCTTACTCATGGCCACGTGCTTGCTTCCACCATACAGCCTCGTTTCCAAATGGTGCGCTCTGTAACTCAGCCCTTGGGCACTAGCGCACACTGGGAGCACAAACATTCCTTAATTGTGAGTTCTACTAACATAGCAGAGAGTGGAGAACAAAGGCCTGACTCCCAATGGGCCACTTGCTGGCTGTAGCAGGTCATCAAAGACTGATGCATGGTGAAGCTTAGCTAACTAGATGCTTGCTGAGTCAAGCAGGAATGCTCCAAATCCCCTGCTGATTCCAGTAGGTATGAAATGAAGATTGTACTGTATTTCACGAAAAGGCAATAGGTCACTTGAGAACTCTGATCATTAAAAGGTGGTTCCTGGTCATGGTTGCTCTGATATCCTGCTTTGCCTAAAATTGACTGACTGTAATTGCAAGCTAGTCTGTATGTGAGATCTGACTTGCAAAGATATTCAATAACAAATGCTGAAATGTTGCTTGGAGGCATTTATCTTTATCCTGCCACGTCTGTGGGTTGAGGGTAGTAAAATCCATGCTCTGCAGTTAGCTTCAAGAGATTATTTCTATTATGATTTCAGGCTGATGTGGAAAGGAAACTGTCACAGATGATCCTGGACAAGAAATTTCATGGTGAGTCTCTGCACCCTGTTGGATCTTTCCACACCTTCCACTCCATTTTTAGATGAACAAGTGAAAGAAGCTTGTGCATGTTCCCTTAACTGCTGTCTCTCTCCAAAACTTAAGCATATGCCCTAGAGTGATAACACTCAACTCCAGATGATGCTGACAGGCCTAGAAAGCAAATAGAGGTACACAGGGGAAAATACTGAAAGGATTATGGGCTGTATCCTGGAGGTCCTGAACATTTGCTATTTTGGGAGCTATGGCTGTTCAGCCTCTCTGACCCACCTTCCTCTGACTTACCTTGGGACACCAACTGACTAGTGGGAGCTCCATTGGTGCCCTGAATGCTCAGTAACGGCTTCCACTCGAAACCAGAAATTTTTTGCAAACTCCTGGCAAAGAGCTGAAGGTCACTCTTCCATCCACCTCATGCTGGAGGGCTAGTACCCACAGGGGTAGGCAAACTTTTTGGCCCCAGGGCCACACCTGGGTGGGGAAATTGCATGCAGGGCCATGAATGTAGGGCTGGGACAGGAGGTTGGGGTGCAGGAGGGGGTGCAGTGTGCAGGAGGGGGCTCAGGGCAGGGGTTGGGCTGCAGGAGGGGTGCGGCAGGGGGCTCAGTGAAGGGGGTTGCGGCAGGGGGCTCAGCAGGGGGTTGGGGGCTCAGGACAGGGGGTTGGGATGTGGGAGGGGGTGCAGGAGGGGGCTCAGGGCAGGGGGTTGGGCTGCAGGAGGGGGTGCAGTGTGCAGGAGGGGGCTTAGGGCAGGGGGTTGGGCTGCAGGAGGGGTGCGGCAGGGGGCTCAGTGAAGGGGGTTGCGGCAGGGGGCTCAGCAGGGGGTTGGGGGCTCAGGGCAGAGGGTTGGGATGTGGGAGGGGGTGCAGGAGGGGGCTCAGGGCAGGGGGTTGGGCTGCAGGAGGGGGTGCAGTGTGCAGGAGGGGGCTCAGGGCAGGGGGTTGGGCTGCAGGAGAGGTGCGGCAGAGGGCTCAGTGTAGGGGGTTGCGGCGCAGGTGGGATGCGGCAGGGGGCACAGGGCAGGGGGTTGGAGTGCAGGGAGGGGGTGCGGAGTGCAGGAGGGGGCTCAGGGCAGGGGGTTGGGCTGCAGGAGGGGTTGCGGCAGGGGGCTCAGTGAAGGGGGTTGGGGGCTCAGGGCGGGGGTTGGGATGTGGGAGGGGGTGCAGGAGGGGGCTCAGGGCAGGGGGTTGGGCTGCAGGAGGGGGTGCAGTGTGCAGGAGGGGGCTCAGGGCAGGGGGTTGGGCTGCAGGAGGGGTGCGGCAGGGGGCTCAGTGAAGGGGGTTGCGGCAGGGGGCTCAGCAGGGGGTTGGGGGCTCAGGGCAGGGGGTTGGGATGTGGGAGGGGGTGCGGAGTGCAGGAGGGGGCTCAGGGCAGGGGGTTGGGCTGCAGGAGAGGTGCGGCAGAGGGCTCAGTGTAGGGGGTTGCGGCGCAGGTGGGATGCGGCAGGGGGCACAGGGCAGGGGGTTGGGGTGCAGGGAGGGGGTGCGGAGTGCAGGAGAGGGCTCAGGGCAGGGGGTTGGGGTGCAGGAGGGGGTTGGGGTGCAGGCTCTGGCTTGGCGCCACTTACCTGGAGTGGCTCCGGGGTGGCAGCGATGCGCAGCGGGGCTAAGGCAGGCTTCCTGCCTGCTCTGGCCCCGCGCCGCTCCCGGAAGTGGTCAGCACCACGTCCCTGTGGCCCCTGGGGGTGGGGTGGGGGGCAGAGGGTTCTGCACGCTGCCCTCGCCTGCAGGCACTGCCTCCCGCAGCTCCCATTGGCTGGGAATGGGAAACTGTGGCCAATGGGAGCTTCGGGGGAGGTAGCAGGAAAGAGGTTCTCCTTTCCTGAGTGCCCAGCACAGAAAACCAGTCCTCCTAGCTTAGCTGGGCAGAATGAACGTGGGATAGCTCAGTGGGACAACCATGTTGATTAGAGAATGATTAAAGCATTGTGGAAACAGAATACAAAAGGGATAGAAAATACCTTTTATTGGTAAAGGGATCAAGAAAATGAAAGGCTCCCAGCTGGAGTCATCATCGGAGAATCAAGCTCGCTATACTGATAATTGGAGATGGGTTGGAGATCTTCCCCCCCCCCTCCCCTTTGAAGGCTGCTCTCGCACAAAGTGGGTTTCCAAAGTGCTGCCTTCTGGCTCCCTTATTCCACATCCCCTGCAATGTTGGGAAAGTGTTGCAAAGAGCATGTTAGCCAGGTGCCGGGGTTAGTACATCAGAGGAAATCCTGACATCTTTCCTCCATACACACTGTGATAGACTTACTGTTCTCTCTAGCATGTGCCTAGCTAAAACTCGGAAGGTAGGGAAACCATTTTTATAAACGTTTCCACCGAAGCACTTGTTTTGTGTTGTAGAACCGCGCCCCAGTCCCTAAAACTACCCTTCTCTAATATGTAGCTCTAGGGTGAGAGAGATGCTAGGGGAGCAGTGGTCACAAACCGTGGCTGGAGGGGCAAGGCCAGATGTTTAATATGGGGAGATGGCTGGATAAATGCCAGTGGAAATGAATTCCACACCCTGGAGGCCACCACAGCTAAGGCACAAGGTCTGACCTGAGACTTGATGGCTGGATCTGACAGAAGAAGTCCTTGAAAGTCTGTCTCGCTCACACGTGCACTGCTGTGTAACCAGAGCTTTGTGTTTGTAGGGATCCTCGACCAAGGGGAGGGAGTCCTGATTATCTTCGACGAGCCGCCAGTAGACAAAACGTACGAAGCTGCTCTTGAGACGATTCAGAATATGAGTAAAGTAGTGGATTCACTCTACAACAAAGCCAAGAAGCTAACATAGGTGAGTGGGTGCCAAAGCACACAACTGCTCAGGTTCGTTTCTTTTGGCTCCTAAGCCTAGGTACAGCGTGTGCCTATGCTTCTCGCTTCCTTCCCCTTGATTGACAGTGGCTCTTTTCTCTTGCAGAGTTGACTTTGGTAGCTGTCATTTGGAGAGTGTGTGTGACAGGAGAGTGAAACCTTTGGGAAAATGCTAGGAGACTTTTTTTCTTTGTTCTACTTTTCGCTCGGAAAGTTTTTAAACGTCCTCATCCGGTGCATCTTGTATTCCATACGATGCGTGTTCCAGTTTCCATGTAACGTTTACTGGCCAAACTTTGTATCGGGGGGGAAATATTGTTTAAAAAAAGAGGGATTCTAAATAAAAGGAAAAAGGCTTACACTACCTAAACATGTGCTTTCCACTTCCTGAGGGATGGCAGAGAGAGTAAAGCAGGGGCAAGGTTTTATCCTCAATAGCTACCCAGCTGCCGAGGAAACAGTTCCATTTCTTCCCTCTACTCTGGAATCGGAGACTTACTGACAGTGTATAAGAAGCCACGTTTTACTCCATTTGTACTGAACCAAAAAACCCTTATGTACAGACTGCTGGTTTATTTTTAAATCTTAACTAACACCTTTAATATCCCCCAAAGCAACTCCATATTGACTCCCAGAAGCCCACACATAGGGAACCCACTTCAGAATAGCCACTGAGTTAGAGGAGCTCAACGGGTAGAAGTAACGGCTGCAACTGTCTAGCTCTAGGCCAGCTTCTAACAAAGGGAACAGCACAGGTGTCCCCTGGAGGCCTGTATTGCATGCTATTGATTTTAAAATAGACTAGACTCTAAATGTTTTAACTCCCCTTCCTCCCCCCTGCATTGTTGGGAAGAACAAGTGAGCAGGATGTTCACCTCCCTGTGAGAGCCAAATGTCCACGTGGGAAGGCAGTCTGCTAGCATAGGCACTGATCAGATTGTCATTATGCACCTCTGCTGTATAGTCTATTTCCTTAAACATCTGAGGTAAGACAAATGGGCCCCTCTGGAATGAGCTTGTGTAGCACTCGCTAGTTACTGTTTCATGGGCGGTGGAGCATGGTGTATTCCAGCAGGTTTCATTTTATGGTGCGATTACGAGCAAGGTTTGAATGCAATTTGGGCAGTGTAAGCTTCTGCATCTCTGTCGTGCTGATCTTTATTTTCCTTCCCTTCTGTCTCCCTCTCCATGTTTTCTTACTACATTTATATTTTATAAAAGGATTCTGTTTTATCAAGAGAGATTTTGCCTTCACACTAAATCTTAGACTGGCTGATTTTTTTTTTTTCTCCCCCCTCTTCCCCCCCCCCCTGCTTTCTATCCACATATTTTAACTTTCTCTGGTATTTTTTTAAACTCTCCATCTCATCCAGTTGGTCACTGTTTGGGTTTTTGGCACCATCAATATCAAATGTACAAACGGTTCTTGCTAACCAACACCAGGTATATCTGATGTTCAGATGAGTTCCAATAAAGTAATTTTTTTTTCAAAACCTGTCTCCTGTCTTCAGCTGTTGAAGCAGAGAACGTGCATATTTGGTGTTGTTTCTTTTGGCCAAGGGGAGCAAAGCTTACAAAGCAAGCTGCATATCCATCCAAAGTGCACTACATTAGGTGATGGGATATTCTTTCTTTCTGAACATCGAAGCTTGAGGGAGCATGTTTTAAGAAGCGTCACATGGATCTGCAAAGCAAAATAACTTTGTTTACCTGTAATTGTTTGGCCATGACCTTTTAACCTTCCTGGAAAACGTTCCAACCCCTTGCAGCTGTAGAGAAATGGAGCCAAACTTTGGAAAGCATAGTAATGCAGTTCACAGGCTTTTCTAAAGCCCAGAAGAGATCTTTATTATCTCATGTGATCTGCATAACACAGCCTGGATTTACGGGTGAAATACTTGCATCAGGCCCCTCACATCTGGTTGAGCTAGAGCATCTCTTTTAGGAGGAGACATCCAGTCTTGATTTAAAGACTTCTACTGATGATGGATCCACCATATCCATAGGTAAGTTGTTTAATAATTACCCTGATTGTTAAAAATTTGCTTCTTACGTCTTGTCTGAATTTCAGCTTCCCATCGTTGTCTCCTGTTATGCCTTTCTCTGCTCGATTAAAGAGTATTCTACTGCCAAATCTTCTCATGTATGTATTTCTAGACTGTGATCTAATCATCTCTTAATCTCTTCTGGAATAAGCTAAATAGCTTGAGGTTCCCAAGTCTCTCACTGAGGCGAGCTTTCTGGACTTCAAATCGTTCTCATGGCACTTTTCTGAACCCTTTCCGATTTTCACACTTTAAAAAGGATATTGGTGCCCCCAGAACTAGATGCAGCATTCTAGTGATGGTCTCATCAGTGCTGCAGAGTTAATACTACCTCCCTATTCCTACTTAATATTTCCTTGCTTCTACATCTAGGGATCACATTAGCTCACTTAGCCATCACATCAGACTAAGAGCTTTGGTTGGTTAGTTTTAGGGTTGCCAACCCTCCAAGGTTTTTCTGGAGTCTCCAGGCATTAAAGATTAATCTTTAATTAAAGATTGACATGTGGTGAGACCTCCAGGAATACATCCAATCAAAATTGGCAGCCCTGGTTGGTTTCCTACCGTGAGGCTTTTAGAGTCCCTGCTTTCCGGAATACAGTTCTCCGTGTGGAAGGTCATCCCACCAGCCTCAACTCTTATTTTACACACACAGGTCTGTTCTACAACATTAGCATAACTGCACCTTATCTGCAAGGTTTCAGTGAGTTTTTTGAGTGAAACTTTGAATCTGTATTTCCAGGCTTTCCAAAGGAGTTTGTGGATTGCAATGTTCTCTTAAAGCACTTCCCAAAAAGCCCAGTGACCTGCCATCTACTGCACTGCCAGTTGCATGAAGCTTTTCCCCCGGGATTATTGTAGTTTTGATTAGCTGCAGGGCACTCTTAAGCAGATAACCCACAAACTGGGGTGTCTTTGGAAAACTAAACCTACTAATAGAAATTCATTCACACAAGAGGATGCGGCACCTCTGCTCCGGGTGCAGCAGCAATCAAAGACGACATTCAGATGTGTAAGGGAAATACTGAGGTGTTATAAAATCCATGGTCTGCCCTCACCTGGGTTACAGCATTCAATTCCAGTCATCCCATCGACTCATAGGACTGGAAGGGACCTCGAGAGGACATCTAGTCCCATCCCCTGCATGCATGGCAAGACTAGGTATTAGCTAGACCAGTGGTTCTCAAACTTTTGTACTGGTGACCCCTTTCACATAGCTACCCTCTGAGTGTGACCACTCTTCCACCCCCTTATAAATTAACAACACTTTTTTGTATATTTAATACCATAACAACTGCTGGAGGCTAAGCAGGGTTTGGAGCGGAGGTTGATGGCTCATGACCCCCCCATGTAATAACCTCATGACCCCCTGAGGGGTCCCAACCCCCAGTTTGAGAACCCCTGAGCTAGACCATCCCTGACAGGTGTTTGTCTAACCTGCTCTTAAAAACCTCCAATGATGGAGATTCCACCACCTCCCTAGGCAATTTATTCCAGTGCTTTAACCAACCTGACAGGAAGTTTTTCCCAATGTCCAATCTAAACTGCCCTTGCTGCAATTTAAGCCTATTGCTTCTTGTCCTGTCCTCAGAGGTTAAGAAAAACAATTTTTCTCCCCCCTCCATATAATAACCTTTTATGTACTTGAAAACTGTTATGTCCCCTCTGTCTTCTCTTCTCCAGACTAAACAAACCCAACTTTTTCAATGTTCTCTCATAGGTCATGTTTTCTAGACCTTTAATCATTTTTGTTGCTCTTCTCTGGACATTCTCCAATTTGTCCACATCTTTCCTGAAATGTGGTGCCCAGAACTGGACACAATACTCCAGTTGAGACCTAATTAGCATGGAGTAGAGCACAAGAATTACTTCTCGTGTCTTGCTTACAGCACTCCTGCTAATACATCCCAGAATGATGTTTGCTTTTTTGCACCAGCGTTACTGTTGACTCATATTTAGCTTGTGGTACACTATGACCCCCAGACCCCTTTCCACAGTTCTCCTTCCTAGGCAGTTATTTCCCATTTTGTATGTGTGCAACTGATTGTTCCTTCCTAGGTACAGTACTTTGCATTTGTTCTTATTGAATTTCTTCCTATTGACTTCAGACCATTTCTCCAGTTTGTCCAGATCATTTTGAATTTTAATCCTATCCTCCAAAGCACTCAACCCCTCCCAGCTTGGTATCATCTGCAAAATTTATAAGTGTGCTCTCTACGCCATTATCTAAAGGATAAAAAATAAAAGGGGTCCAGAGTTGACAAGTGATTAGAGGAACAGAAAGAAACACGTCTGTGTGAAGAGGTTGAAAAAGTCAAGAGTCTCTTTAAGTGACGGAAATTCTGGTAGAGCCAGTGGGATGGTGTCGTTAAAGCTCCATACTGTTTTGCACACACAGGGAGTTGATCCGCTGTGAGGGTGTTGTTTTTTAGTAGAAAAACTCTCTCCCTGTGCCCCAATAATTGGGGCAAAATTTGGTGAACTTTTGAATTTTCTGAAGAGTTTCAAGAAACCTGTTGACGTCTCAGTTCCAATAAATAAAAATTAACCTCACAGCTTAGTTCTCATTTTTTTTCAAGCTTCTTTGGCTAAATTACACAATATAGAAAGTAAAGGGACTGGCCAGTGCAAGTTCAGTGCTGCCTTGATTATGTATTTTTGTTACACCGAAGAATGCTTTTTTCATGTATCTAAATTTCCGTGCTCTCATCAAACCATTGAATGGCTTAAGAGTTCCACTCTGGAATCAGCTGAAAGGCAGGTGTTTGAAAAAACATTTTTCATTTGTGGAAAAACTCTCTCCTAAAAAATCCTGATGAGAACTTGTTCAGAAATAAGTTCCATGTTTAGAAAATAATTTTTGACACCAGCTTCGTTCATCTTCTCTAAGCCGTCTGGGTGTAAATCGTTATTTATCATTTTAGTCAATTTAAAAATGCAACAACTACGGTTCCCTGGCAAACGGACACACACACGGCGCTGTGTCATGTACCTTACGCAACTCCTAAAAAGCAAGGAAATTAAAAGTTAATACTGCCAACACTATGTTCCCTTTACGTCTATCCCTAGCCATGCACTTCAACCTTAGCACCAGTGCCTTACGCCGCAACCTGGGCTCCCCCAGCAGGGCTGCCCCCCTTCCAGTGGGCCATTCCTGAGCCCAGGGTGTTGGAGGCGAGAGGCGGAATTTAGGGAAGGGGCCTTTTACTGACGCACAGTGCAGTGTTTTTGTGTTAGTTAATAGAGAATAAAGCAGGCACTCCTAGTCGTCTTCAAGTGCTTGTTCACGTCCATTTCAATCAGGTGTGCGCGCGCGCACGTGCAGAATGGCCGGAAGATTTTTCCCCTAGCAGCATCCGGCCAGCCTGGGCGCCCCCTGGAGTTGTGCCTTCATGGCAATATGAGCCTCAATATAGAACCCTGCTGACCTGCCCCTTCAGTTCCTTCTTACCGCCAGTGATGGTGGCTGGAACTTCCCTTGGCCCTTGCTTAGCAAGCGCGTTCTGGAGTCATTGTATATAGTTACCTTAGTGTCGTCTTAGTATTGGAGTTCTTAGTAGAGTTGTTGGGGGTTCCCCCCCATCCTGCCTCCCCGGAGCCGTGGTATGCAGTGGTCCCTGCAGTTTAAAAACTGTGTGACCTGCACAAAGCACATGCCGAAGAGCGATCCACACACATCGTGTTTACGGTGCCTAGGGGAGGGCCACCAAAAGGGTCGCTGTAAGAACTGCCACGAGTTATGCCCTAGAACACGTAAAGAAAGGGAACAGCGGCTTAAGGTGATCCTCATGCACGCCCCCACTCCGACCTGGGCTCAGGGGACCCAGCTCTTAACACTTCGTCCTCGGCGCCGAGAACGGACTCGTCCCAAGACGCTACTTTCAGCTGGGCCGACATGGCACCTCATGAGGCCCAGCTGAAAGCAGGCACCGATCCCACTCGCTGGACAGCTGCTCTCCTCTGGCTAAATCCAGAGACGTGAGACCCCAGGTGGGCCACAGCTCCAGATCCCCTGCTGGGGCTAGGTCAACTTCTGCCCAAGTGAGGCAGTTGAGTCCGGCCCCTGCTCAGTCGCCGGTCCCTACACAGCCGCTACGGCTCTTTTCAATGCCAGACGCTTACCAAGCTGCTTGGGACTTCCTGCACCTTACGGTGCCGTTCTCTTCCCCAGGAGGGAAGAACCTTCAATGCTGGTGGACCCACCCTGCCCCCTGGTGCAGTCAAGAGGGAAGCTGGCTATGATGTCGAGGTGCCCCCCCCTCCATGTCCCTCGGCACCGGCTCACTCGGACAGAAAGCCTACCTGCTCCCCGAGCTCTCGACACTCAAGCACTGAGGCTCAGCTCCTCCATGGTCTTCAGTGTTGGAGACCTCGGAGTCAGAGTCTGACTCTTATCACTCCAGGAGAAGCAGGAGCTGCAGATCGAGGTCCCAGAGAGACAGGAGGGAGCACCAGGCGTGGCCTCCGCAGTGGCAGAACCCACCTCAGTGGCCCTTCTGGACTCCCTAGGCCTTTCACCAAGGACAGGGAGGAACACAAGGTCACCGGTCTGCAACATCTTCTGTGGCCTCAGCAACTTTTGTCCTGCCATCTGTCCTTGGTACCTACCCACACACCGCCTCTGACAGCGGCACCATCGTTGACTCCAGCACTGTGCTTGGCACAACCTCAGCACCGCCATTGGTAGCATCCTCGTGCCCATCTTCCACGCTGGCGCCGATGTCGACTACAACACAGGCACCGATGGCCCTGGCGCCGATGTTGGCAACGGGCCCTCTGCCTTAGTCAGTGCCTGCGATCAGATTGGCACCGGCTCCATCGATAGTTCCTCCCGTCATAATGATGGCGATGCCAACACTTGGTCTGGCCTCTGCAGCTCCAGCTCCACCTGGCGCACCACTAGCACCAACACTTGGGACCCCCTGGGGGCGGATGGCAGGGAGCATCCGCTCATTATAAATGCTTCCTCCTCTTTGTCACCGCACGAAGCATTGGCGGGTACAGCCGTAGCCTTGGCGCTTGAGCACAACAGGGGGGTACAGCAGTTGCTGTGCAGGGCTGCTCAGGGTCTAGACATTAAGGCCGAGGAGGTAGTTGAGGAGGCTGATCCCATGGTGGACATCCTCGCACCCTCAGGAACTTCCCGTATTGCCCTTCCATTTACTAAAACCATTGTGGACACCACCAAGACCCTGTGGCAGACCCCAGCTTCCTTGCCGGCCACTGCCAAGCGCAATGAGAGGCATTGTTCGAACCCTCTGGAGGGCACAAAATATTTATACTTCCATCCACCCCCTGAGTCTCTGGTGATGGACGCGGCTAACCAGCATGAAAAACAGGGCTTCCAAGAGCCCTCCCCAAAAAACGGGGCGGCTAAGCGTCTAGACATGGTTGGGAGAAAGGTCTATTCCACAGGCGGTCTGCAGCTCCCTATCTCAAACAGGCCATCATCAGCAGGTACTCGTACAACACCTGTGCAGCGATGGCCAAATTTACGGAGCTCCTCTCGTTGGTCTCCCGGACCGAGTTCTCGGCCTTGGTGGAGGAGGGCAAGTCAGTCTCCTGTGTTTCCCTCCAGGGACGCTGCAGATGCTGCCCCTAGGGTTATGGCGACAGGGGTAACTATGAGGAGTTGGTTCCTGGCTCTAGGTATCAGGACTCCCTTACGAGGTCCAGCAGACCATTCACGACCTCCCATTTGAGGGGAGAGTCTTCTCTGAAAAGACAGACAAGAGGCTGTATTGCCTTAAAGACTCACGAGCAACCCTCAAGTCATTGGGCCTGCAAACTCCTGCCACGCAGCAGACACGCTTCTGCCCGCAACCTCCTCCAAGATTACATCATCAGAACCAACAGAATGGTTCACAGAGGAGGAACAGGAGTGGCAGGAGGAGGCAACACCCATTCTCAGGCCAGGGCTCTGGCCAGCCCAAACCGCCCTCTGGCCCTAAACCGGCCTTTTGAAGGCCAAAATCAGAGCCTGGATCTACCCTGCCTTACCTTTCCCTCCCAACTGTCCCCTTTCTACCGTACATGGTCCCATATCACTTCGGACTGCTGGGTGCTCCGCACAGTAGAGAAGGGATACTCCATCCAATTCTGTGCCCTCCCACCCATCAACCTCCCCCTTCCCTGTCCTCCTTCAGGGACCCCTCTCATGAGCATCTACTCATCCAGGAGGTGCAGTTTCTCCTATCGCTAGGGGCAGTGGAGGAGGTTCCTCTGGAGCACAAGGGTGAGGGCTTCTATTCCCAGTATTTCCTAATACCAAAAGCCAAAGGCAGCCTCAGGCCTATCATGGACTTGCGAGAACTCAACAAGCTCGTAAAGAAACTCAATTTCTGCGTGGTCTCCTTCGCCTCCATCATCCCCTCGCTAGATCCAGCAGATGGGTATGCCGCCCTCAACTTGAAGGACGCGTACTTTCACATCGCAATCACTCAGCCCCACAGGAAGTACCTCTGGCTTGTGGTCAATGGTACCCACTACCAATTTACTGTCCTCCCATTTGGCCTGTCAGCAGCACCTTGAGTATGCACCAAGTGCATGGCAGTCGTCACCGCGTTCTTGCAGAGACATCAGGTACAGGTGTTCCATACCACGACGACTGGCTGATCAAAGGCCACTCCAGGACCCAAATGGAATCTTGGGTCACATTTATCAGAGCAACCTTGTGAGCCTGGGTCTACTCCTAAACTAAGTGAAATCGACTCTGTCTCCTGTCCAGAGGATAGAGTTCATAGGGGCAGTACTGGACTCGACCCAAGCCAGGGCATACCTGCCACAGGCAAGGTTTTAGGCTCTCAACGACATAATCCAGGGTGTCATGCAGTTCCCCACCCCTACAGCAAGAAACTGCCTGAAACTTCTCGGGCACAGGCCACCTGTACCTACGTGGTGCAGCATGCCAGACTCCGGCTTTGACAGCTCCAGTCGTGGCTCGCGTCAGAGTATCGCCCAGCCCGGGACAGCTTGAACAGGATTGTGACCCTGCCTCACCCAGTCCTCGACTCCCTGTGGTGGTGGATCGACGCTCAGCAGATGTGCTCAGGGGTTCCCTTTGCTGCCCCAAAGCCGTCTCCGTCGTTGGTGATGGACGCATCAGACTTGGGCTGGGGAGCTCATCTGGGAGACTGCAGAACTCAAGGCTTCTGGTCGCAAGCAGATCTGCCTCTCTGCATCAATGTTAGAGCTGAGAGCGGTGTGCCTGGCATGCCAGACATTCTGTCCTTGCCTAACCGGGCAATGTGTATCAGTCATGACCGACAATACGACTGCAATGTTCTGTATCAACCAACGGGGGTGCGTGCGCCTCTCCCCATGCCAAGAAGCCCTCGTGCTGTGGGACGTCTGTGTAGAACATTCAATCCACCTGCAGGTTCGTACCTCCCCAGGGTTCAGAACGAGCTGGACCTCCGCAGCCATGAGTGGTCCCTTCGCCCGGACGTTGCAATTTCAATCTTCCAGAGGTGGGGGTTTCCCCTGATAGACCTCTTTGCCATGCAACACAACAGGAAGTGCCAGCAGTTCTGCTCCTTCCAGAATCACAGCCCGGGCTCCAGCGTGGATGCGCTCCTCCTCCACTGGGGAGGTTCTCTCCTATACGCCTTTCCACCCATACCTCTCGTTCACAAGGTGCTGCTCAAGATCTGTAAAGATCGGGCTCGGGTCATACTGATAGGACCGGCCTGGCCCCGTCAAGCACTGGTACACATTCCTCCTAGACATGTCTGTGGGAGCCCTGATTACCTTGCCGCTCTCCCCAGACCTTTTCACACAAGATCATGTACGTCTCCAACACCCGAATCACCAGTCGCTCCATCTTATGGCATGGAAGCTCCATGGGTAAATCCGTTGGAGCTTTCCTGTTCAGACCAGGTTAGCCAGGTCCTCCTGGGCAGTAGGAAACCCTCTATGAGAGCCGCGTACCTTGCCAAGTGGAAGAGATTTTCAGTCTGGTCGGTGCAGCGCCATTTGCCCCGGACACTGGCTTCAGTGCTGCACATTCTGGACTACCTCCTCCATCTGAAGCAGGAGGGTCTCTCATCTTCTATAAGGGTGCATTTAGCCACCATTTCGGCCTTCCACGCGGGCATGCAACACCACTTGGTATTTGCTAACCCCATGGTCGGCTGATTCCTAAAGGGGCTTGACAGGCTATACCCTCACGTCCGTCAGCCTGGGACCTCAACTTGGTCCGTTCTCAGCTGATGGAGGGGTCCCCTTTGAGCCTCTAGCAACATGCTCCCTGCTCTACCTCTCTTACAAGGTAGCAATAACCTCGGCCAGGAGGGTGTCTGAGCTCAGGGCCTTGACCTCAGACCTGTCCTACACAATCTTCTATAAGGACAAGGTTCAGCTCAGGCCTCACCCTGCTTTTGTCTCGCAGTTTCACATCAACCAGGACATCTTTCTCCTGGTCTTCTACCCTAAACCTCATTCCGGGAGCAGAGACTCCATTCTCTAGATGTCCGCAGGGTACTGGCCTTTTACATCGAGAGAATGAAACCGTTCAGAAAGTTGGTCCAGTTGTTTGTAGCAGTGGCGGACAGGATGAAAGGTTAGCGAGTTTCATCCCAATGCATCTCGTCATGGATTATGTCCTGTATCCATGAGTGCTACGACTTGGCAGGTGTTCCTGCACCTCCCGTCGCTGCACACTTTACCGGTGCACAGGCTTTATCTACAGCATTCCTGGCAAGGTTCCCACCCCGGAAATCTGCAGAGTGGCGACATGGTCCTCCATACACACTTTCGCCGCACATTATGCGATTACCCAGCAGGCCACAGACTATGCGGCCTTCGGACGAGCAGTGCTCCAATCAGTGGACAGCTGGACCCCACCTCCTGAACTTGGCTTGGGAGTCATGATTGAATGGATATGAACAGGCACTCAAAGAAGAAGAAACAACGGTTACTCACGTCTGGTAACTGTCCTGCGAGATGTGGTGTTCAGGTCCATTCCAATACCCACCCTCCTTCCCCTCTGTCGGAGGAACCGGCACGAAGGAACTGAGGGGGTGGCAGGTTGGCAGGGCTCTGTAGTGGGTGCCATGACGGTGCGACTCCAGGGGGCGCCTAGGCCGGCCCGACGGATGCTGCTGGGGGAAAAATCTTCCGGCCACTGGGCCGTGCGCGCGCACACCTGATTGAATGGACGTGAACAACAGTTATGAGAAGTGAGGAACTGTTTTTTCTTCCTCCTCCTGTGAGAACAGGAAGTTTGTCAGTTGAAAAGCAGCCTGGTTAAACTGGCAAAGGAAACCCTGTTTCACAATGTCGAACGCCGTACAATCGTAAGGCCGAGAGTTTAGCCTTACTATTGTAACTGTGTGTCGGACCATGCTGCCTTTCCTTTTGGAAGGGAGTGATGTATGCAGTTCCTTCAGGTGGGTCCCCTAAGCAGCCTACCTGTGCCCACTTTAGTAGGCAGACCAGTGTCCGGGAGATGGAGCCTGTGTTAGAGGCCGGGAAGAGCTGGGCTGCTCCAGGAGGGACTTGCTGCTACTTTGCAACAGGTAGGCTGATGTGGGAGTCCTAGCCAGCATGAAGTGGTTCTGTGCTGGGAGAGGTTCGATGCCCTGCCAGGCAGCACTAGGCACACCAGGAGAGGTCCAGGCCATGCAGTGGGGTGCATCCCCCAGGTACCCAGCACCCATTGAGATGGATGGGGCAGGTCACAGCCCTGCAAACCTCCTGGGCCGCAGTGGGGTGGGCAGAGCCCCCTTCCTATACTAGGTCCCCAGGTGAGAGAGAGACTACAGTCCTCCCCCTCTGCCTTGCAGCCCATCTGCTACCACCTTCCCTCTTCCCCACGACCTGCCAGCCTGTCCAGGAGCCTGAAGGGCTAGGAGGAGGGCAGAGCTGGGGCCAAGCTGTGCCTAGGAAGTCCTCTAGTGCCACCCGCACACAAATGTGCCCCCCATCTGATAAGTCTTTGAGGGTGGCTGCAGAGGTGACATAATCTCCCTAACATTTGCTGAATCCAAGCTACACTTCTCTCCTAGGCAAGACCAGGTCAGTGCGTCCCCCCCCCCCCCCACGCTATTCTTGTGACCCTTCTTGTGTGTGTGTGTGTGAAGGAGACAGGCCACGTCTCTGACAGGAAGGGGTTGGTGCATGGCTCAAAGGGGGCAGAGTTAAGGTGCAGCAAACTCTATTTCCTGGTTTCAGAGGCTTTTAAGTTTAGCCACCCTCCATGCTCCTGGAAGGGCATACGGCAGCAAGAGGCAACCCTGCATGCATAGATGAGGGTTCTAAACCCCCCTGCTTCAGGTCCTCAGCCAATCGCTATCTTACAGGGTCAGGAAGGGACTTTCGCCTATGGACATGTTAATTCATTATAGCATTTCTTGCACCCTCCTCTGAAGCAGCTGCTGCTGGCTATCATTGAAGACAAGGAAACGGGGCTAAATGGAGCCCTGGGACCCAGCTGGTATTGCAATTCCTAATTAAGATGGGAGGAAGGATTTAAACCTTCCCCTGCAGCATCTCCAGCCTGATGCTAGCAGCATTTCCTAGTGCATAAAACTGTGTGTTGCTGCCCAAGCTGAAAGAGATGCAAAGAGTTTGAAGGGTGCAAAGAAAACGTTAAAAAGAAACGCGGTCTGTCTGGCTAGTAATGCACCATCAAGCCGTTGCTGCAGAACACAGAGTAACCGGACAGGACCACGCTCAACGCTTTAGTCTAAATTGAAATGATTACATAAGCTGCAGTGCTGTAACCGGCCTCTCGATGTCGCTACAAGTCAACGCACACTACGCGTGGAACAAAATGTCTCCAGAACATGGCACAGGCTGGACAGAATCAGAGCCGGTCAGTGCTGTTGCTTGAACTTGGCCTTCCCTGCTGCTGGGAGGTCCTGAGCCTGGCCATTGAGTGTAGTGAGGGGATAAGAACCACGCTGCTCCGCCAGGCGCTCCTTCCAGTCACCGGCTGACAAACAGAAAGATGTTCTAGGCAGGGAGCCAGGCACTGACCTGCCCTGTTATGTGTAAAGGGTTTGAGCCTCCCCTTGAGTGTTTAAAACTTCTGTCCCTTTTTCAAGGGGGGCTCTCAAGTGCTTTAAGCCTAACAGACCTGTTGTAAAGCCTGCTAGGTCTCAGGCCATGTGTGTGTCGTCCCAATCCCTGAAACGCAGGACATAAACTGACCTACTTCAGAGTCTGAAACAGCCAAAGACTGTCACAACCTGAGCCTTCCAGAAGTGTTGGTGTGATGTAAGGGGGGCAGTGCCTAACCTGAATGATTTAAATCTCAACCCGCCTCTGCCAGAGGCACCAGCACCTGGGCCAGTCTGGGCCATGTTCTAAGCCCCTGTTCCCGTCAGGTGTGCCGGCTTTCAGAGCATTAGTGCCAAGAGCCTAGGAAGGTTGTTGCTGGTGACCGGGTTCAAACCTTTGCTGCAGCCTGTGAATGACACGTGCTCTAGTAAAAACACTGCACTAGTAGGTTGTCTTACGGGGTCTAAAATATTACAGAAGCAGCACGTCTGTTCGGTGGCTATTGCCTAACCCAAGTGCCATAGGCTGCAGGGCTTACTACCTCCCTAGTGCGTTACCTGCATGGGCCCTGGCGGTTAGAAATGCCTGTTTGGAATAAGGAACACACAGGCAGATCGATGTACAGCTACACTGGCAAACCCTGCTAGTCTGCCTCTAGTTCTACTGGCAGAAAAGTCCTTTTGCCGGTATCGCTTCCTTCTCTTGGCCAACTGGTACAGGCAATGCCAACCCACGTGCTAGCAGTTCCCTGGGTGAAATAAGCAATACCAGCACAAGGCCATTTCTGTTGGTATAATGACATTTAGCCAATGCTTGTGCCCCCATAGAACTGTCACCCAGAAATCCCACCCCAGGCTACGTTACTGCCGAAAGGGGCTAGTGTAGCCCTGGCAGTGCCTTAGGGCAGTGAGGGGTAGCCCTGCTCAGCTGCAATGAACCCAGAGCCAGTCATGTCTGCCAGGAATCGACCCTGCCCTGGGGGGAGCTGGCTGGGGCGTGCTGGGCAGGAGGAGGAAACGGTGGCTCTAGCCCCTGTTTGGCCTCAGCAGCGGCTGGAGGAAGCTGCTGTTCAAGTGTCCTGTGTTTTGCTTTAGCTGGGGTGGGGCTAGGGATTGGCTGTTGTCTCATCCCAAACTAACCCCTTCCCCCGCAAGTCAGGGCTCAAACCAAAGCAGAGTGTTCCTGTGTCTGCCTCTGTCCAGGAGCGCCCCTACCACCAGATAGTGCAGGCAGGAAACCTTGTGGCTCAAGCGTTGTTTGTGCAACTCTTGTGTAACACTCTGGGCCTCTGGTTCGATGACATTTGCAGTAACTTCCCTCATCCCATTCAATGCCTTGCGTTTGCGCTGGCCTTGACCCTTGGTCGGCTTCCTGTTTTCTGCTGGGCACGTGAGCCAGCCTTGTCAGATGGGTAATATGCTCCCTGCGCTCACGGGGCTTTAGGAAACAACCCCGCTTGCTAGAGCAAGGCCCAGCATGTATCCGCTCTAGTTCACACAGTGCGTTCCTGTTCCTGGTGTGCTGTGCGTGTCAGGAAAGAGGGGCTGTAAAATAGAGCAGCAGTTCCGGCAGTTGCTTACGGCCCTAGGGAAATGCGGCCTGTCGGGCTCTGCTCGTGGAGCAATGGTGGAGGCTGAGAGTTAGACAAGGTGCAGGCATTTTAACCACTAGACTTTCCTCAACTCAGCACAGGTCGTTTACATGACACAGTTGGGAAAACTCCCGTGGCCTGGCTACACTATAGTTACCACTAGGGCCGAGCGCGAGCGCCTAATTCTCCTCATGTAACGAAGGCCCCAACTGGAAAATCAGAAAGACCTGCTGAGCAGCTCCTCTTGCTGCCAGTGAGGCTGGGCTCGTTTCTTACGGCTGATTAATCAGCCCATGCGTCGTTTAGGTCAGGGCCGCGCTAGAAACTTCTGCCAGTGTCGTTATGTCAGATTGGGGGGTTGGGTTTTTGTTTTGTTTAAATGACACGGCTCTACTGGCACCGCCCTGGTTAGCTGTGGTTATGCTGGGCTAGATTATTTAACATATAAGCTATCTGCCAAAAGCCAGTATCCTCTGCAGCTCCCCCTCGCATGTTGGCAGGTGTAGCGATGGTCTTCATCTCTCCTGGTTCCCCTACAGAGCCAAAGCAGCTGTGGAAGGAGCTCAACTCCTCTTGGACTCGTCCATGAGCTTTAGCTAAAGTTTGATTGGATCAACCCAAGTAATAAAGATTCTGGAACAGCTGCAGGGCCAAGATGTGATTGTAACATTCTGGCTTTTCTGTTGGAAGGTGCAGTTAGAAAACACCAGTTTTGGTGTTGTCACTGGAGGCTGTTTTGATCTGGACTAACTGGGAATGAACTCGGTGCAGCCCGTTAGCTCTGAGTCGCTCCTTGGGCTGTAGTTTAATTTTGGTATTGCACACCTACGGGGCGAGTGATGCCTTAGAAATGGGAGGGGGTTTGTTGTTTTAAAACTGCCCGCTGGTGTTTTCCATCTAGGATGGTGTCTAGAAAGCACCTTACTTCCCCCACTGCTGGGCTGTCCCTATTGCTGCTTCCCAGAACCAATTCAAGCTGTGACAACATTGCATGATTCAGCTGCCTGCCTGCCTGAGGCATCGTCACTGACAGGCCTTGGGATTTTGCAAGTCACACAAGCATTTAATCCAGTTCAGATTGGGGCTGTTTTCATAATAAACAAGTTTCCTTGTCTGACAGTCTTATGGGTGTTGGCAATGTAGCTCTGGCCGTGTCAGTCCGATGAGGTGAGAGAGACGAGGTGGGTGAGGTATTGGGGCTGGGCACGATAACATTAGCGAACGGGGACTCCTGCTGTTAGCGAGGCTCCAGTCCTGCTGCAGTTTGGTTCAGTTTGCAGTTCTCTTGCACAAAGTCTAGTCAGTGTGTCCTTACTGAAAGGAAGAAAACAGATCACGAGCTAGTACCCTCTCCCCCAGTCCCAACAGGGCAGGGGGCTGTGACCATGCACAGAGTTAATTAAAACTGATGCGGTCATTCCATCAAAGCACATTAACTGGGTAACAAGGTGGAGAGAGAGGAAGGGTGAGGGGTTGGGACAGGAGGAGTGTGGGGGGCAGGATGGAGAGGGCTGTGAATAGTTATGGAAAGAGATTCCATGTTCCTTTAAAAACCATGCAGCTCTGGTGCTTCAGGGCGAGGCCCAGCAGATCCAGTAACAGTCACTGGCGATCAGTGTTATAAAACCCCTGCCCGCCTCTGATCACATGCTGGGTCAGTGGGGTCTGTGGCCTGTCTCCCCATGTAAATTCTTTCCATGAAGGGGGGCGGGTGAATTTAAGGCCCACTGGCCAGTCCAGAATCGAGGGCCCACAGGTGGAGTTAGCGGAATTGCTCCACTTGCAGACAAACCCGTTGGTACCTGCCCCTCTTGGAAGACCATCTCCGTGGCAGGGGATGACGGTGGTGGGTGGGTAGCAGGTGAGCGGCTGAGCTATTGGGGTTGACTGAGGAGGGCACCCGCTGCACAGACGCAGGGTTTGGCCCCACCTGGAGTTATTCCTGCTACAGCCTTTACCTTAATCTGAATTAATTCGCAAGTGTAGTGAAGCCTGCAGGGGATCTTGCTGATGAGGGTGCAAAGCAGCCGCTGAGCTTACACCCGGATGAAAACAGGTACATGTGAGCATCAGGCTGAGACTGTCCCTTTGCTGAGCACCCTCTGGGCCAGGGCTTGCAGGCGCCCACTGTCCTTTGGGTGCAGACTACGTTGAGCCACCACAGCCATAAGCCCCCGCCCCCGCCGTGCGGGCTCACAGCCTGTTCTGGGGCCGTTTCCAGGGTCTCCCCCATGGGGGCTAAAGGTGACGAGCTGTGCCGGGGCTTTTGCCCAAGGGCCGGTGGCTGCCCAGTGCCTGGCGGGTGCCCTGAGACCCTGGGTACCACTAACCTACAGCGGGAGGGGGGGGGCGGAGGCAGCGTCCTGCCTGGCTCCAGACACCTGCCCCCCAGTGCACGGAAACCAGCACCTCCTGCCGGGCCCCTTCCCCCTCGCCGGGCCGGGTCTGCTCCCTGCCCCCTCGCCGGGCCGGGCCTGCTCCCTGCCCACGGGCGCTGCTGTGCGACTCCTCGGGCCCGGGACCGACCCCCGCCCCACGGCCGGGCTCAGCGCCCGGGACCTGCCCGCGTCTCTCCCCGCCCCGGGGCTCCGCAGAGGCCGGTGCCCGGCTCGGCTCCTGGGCCGGCGGGGGGCGGGCAGCGGGCGGGGCCGGGGCGGGGCCAGGCGCCGCGTGTGGCTGGCTCCGGCTTCCAGCCTCCGCCGCCGCGACACCGAGCGCAGCAGCCGCCGGAGCCTCCCGCGGACACGGAGCCCAGCGCCCGCTGCTGCCGGTGGGGCCGGGCCGGCGGGGGGGCTTGAGCTGCCGCAGGGCGGCGGGTGCGGCGGGGCCCCTCTGCTCGCGCCCCGCAGCCCCGGCCAGGCTGCCGCCGCCCTCCGGTGCCCTGCGCCGCCGCTGCGCCCCGGCCGGGGAGCGGGGCGCGGTGCCGGGGGAGGCGGCGGGGGCAGGAGCCGGCCCCGGGGCGGGCCTCGCCCTGCAGAACCTTGGACAGAAGCGGAGCCGCCGCCGCTGTCACCTGGCGCGTCGGATGCGGCCGGAGGAGCCGCTGCAGCTGCAGGGTCGCGCCGTGCGGAGCTGAGCGCAGCGCCCCGGGCACCGGCCCCCGGTAGGCGGCGGCGGGGGGGGCGGCGGGGGGAGGGCCCGGGGGGGGCGCTGGGAGAGCGGTCGGTGGGGGTGAGGGGGTCGGTGGGAGAGCAGGCCGGGGGGGCTCTGGGGGAGGGGGACGGTGAGGGGGAGGGGGGAGAGCAGGCCGGGGGGGCTCTGGGGGAGGGGGACGGTGTGGGGGAGGGGGCCGGGGGGAGAGCAGGCCGGGGGGGCTCTGGGGGAGGGGGACGGTGGGGGGGGAGGGGGTCGGTGGGAGAGCAGGCCGGGGGGGCTCTGGGGGAGGGGGACGGTGTGGGGGAGGGGGCCGGGGGGAGAGCAGGCCGGGGGGGCTCTGGGGGAGGGGGACGGTGGGGGGGGAAGGGGTCGGTGGGAGAGCAGGCCGGGGGGGCTCTGGGGGAGGGGGTCGGGGGGGAGAGCAGGCCGGGGGGGCTGTGGGGGAGGGGGACGGTGGGGGTGGGGGGCGTTGGGAGAGCTGCGGCGGGGGGGGGCGCTGGGGGAGCGGGCCGGGGGGGCTCTGGGGGAGGGGGTCGGGGGGGAGAGCAGGCCGGGGGGGCTCTGGGGAGGGGGTCGGTGGGGGTGAGGGGGTCGGTGGGAGAGCAGGCCGGGGGGGCTGTGGGGGAGGGAGTCGGGGGGAGAGCAGGCTGGGGGGGCTGTGGGTGAGGGGGTCGGGGGGAGAGCAGGCCGGGGGGGCTCTGGGGGAGGGGGGAGTGGGGGCGTTGGGAGAGCTGCGGCGGGGGGGGGGGGGGGCTGGGGGAGCGGGCCGGGGGGACGGCGGGGGAGGTTGCGGCGCGGCGGGGGCGGCGGGGAGCCGAGCCAGGCTGCGGATGCTCGGGTGCAGCCGGCGCTGGCCAGGGCGGGGAGGCGGCTGCGCGCAGGGGACCCATCCCGGCTGTTGTCCCCCCGCTGCAGGGCCGGAGGCGGCGGGCGCCCCGCGGCGCCATGGGCACGGTGCTGTCGCTGTCCCCCAGCTACCGCAAGGCGCCGCTGTGCGAGGATGGCGCGGCCGGCGCGGGGCAATACACCGCGGTGCAGAACAGCAAGAACGCCAAGGAGCGCAGCCTGCGGCGCAACCCCATCCTGGCGGCGCTGCCCTGGAAGCGCATCGCCGCCGTCTCGGCCAAGAAGAAACACTCCAAGAAGGTGCAGCCCAGCGGCGGCTACCAGAGCAACGTCGCCCACCTCAACAGCGAGAACCTGAAGAAGTCGCTGTCCTGCGCCAACCTCTCCACCTTCGCGCAGCCCCCCGCGCAGCCCGCGGCCCCGCCGCCGCCGCTCTCCGCGGCCAAGAGCGCAGCGTCCTCCGGCCGCAAAGCGCCGCCCAACCCCAGCGCGGCCGGCACCCCGAAGCGGGTCATCGTCCAGGCCTCCACCAGCGAGCTGCTGCGCTGCCTGGGCGAGTTCCTGTGCCGCCGCTGCTACCGCCTCAAGCACCTCTCGCCCACGGACCCCGTCTTGTGGCTGCGCAGCGTGGACAGGTCGCTGCTCCTGCAGGGCTGGCAGGACCAGGGCTTCATCACCCCGGCCAACGTGGTCTTCCTCTACATGCTGTGCCGGGATGTCATCTCCGCCGAGGTGGCCACCGACCACGACCTGCAGGCCGGCCTGCTGACCTGCCTGTACCTCTCCTACTCCTACATGGGCAACGAGATCTCCTACCCGCTCAAACCCTTCCTGGTGGAGAGCTGCAAGGAGGCCTTTTGGGACCGCTGCCTCTCCATCATCACCCTCATGAGCCCCAAGATGCTGCAGATCAACGCGGACCCGCACTACTTCACCCAGGTGTTTGCTGACCTGAAGAACGAGTGCAGCCAGGAGGAGAAGAGCCGGCTCCTCATCGGGCTGGACCGGTGAGCGCCCCCCGCCGCTGGGACCGGGGCACCTTTGTGGTGCTTTGATTTGTCAGACACAGGTGGCGGTTGGGTGGATCTTGGAAATAGCCGCCCAGCCCCCAGCTGGCAGCACTGACCTTTGAACACTTGCAGCCCGGCTTGGCCTCCAGCGGCGCTGCAGCCACAGGGGTGGGTGTGAAGCTGTTGTTGTAGCCAGTATCTGTTTGGTTTCTGTAACTGCCTGGAGATCCATTGCTCCCTCCACTTCCTGGGCCATAGCACCCAGTGCTCAGTGGGGGCTTGGCTGCCCCTTTGCCCAGACAGTATCTGCCAGAGGCATTATCCACGCAGAAGGCTTCACCCTTGTGAACAGGCGGCTTCAAAACATGGTGTGAAGGAAATGCTGGCCTTTCCTTTCTTGAAGGGCCTGGTGGTGTGGGGATGGGGTAATCCAATGGAGTCTTGAGCATCTGGCATTTCACAAAGGGATCCAATGCTTTAAAGCTGGCGGGGGTTCAGAGCTGCACAAAACGAAGAAAATTAACCTTAAAAACAATCAGTATCAAACTCCAAAAGGGACTTATTGCATGTAACGTGTAGTTAGCTGGGAAGGCGAGTGGGGGAGAGGTGGAATTGCACACACCTTTGACTCTGCATTGGTGGCTCACACAGTTAATTCTCAAAATTCCCAGATTCGGGAAAGCCCAACTTTGAGCAGGCAAAACAGTTCCTCACAGGCATAGAATTATCATTCATGATCAGTGCTGCAGCCTATGTCTAAGGCGAGTTTGGAATGCTGTGTCACCAGCCAAGGCACCGAGAGGTGAGGTGGCCAGGTTGGGATTGGTGTGAGACCACACCTGTGGCTATTTTGTTTTGGTTTGCGATGGCAAATAATTCTGTGCTAGTCAGTAACGTGACTATCTGCAGCCCACTCTGGTCCTGTCACAAGTGGTGGACATTATTCTATTCATGTTTTCTGAACTGCAGCAGTAGTGGTCTGTAGTGATGTGTCCTAGTGTAGGGTTTAATGGCACTATCAGTTGCTTTCCCTAGTCTACCTGATCACTCTGTGTGGAATTGGGCCTATTTATGTCTGCTGTTTACCTCTGATGTCAGCGTGCGGGTACAGCATGTTTATGGAAACGTAGGGAGAAAGAGGTTGTTAAAATAATTTCAGAAAGAAAAAGCTCATCACCAAGTGGGCAGAGGGGACTGGGCCTTACAGCCTACACTAGAAATAGGAATGCAGCTTTTCTTTCCTTGGAATCCTACTGATTGAGTTAACGATGTCATTTAGAAGACCAGGGTTCCTGGTTCTAGATGCTAACACACACTTTAATGCTACTGAAAAGTGAATTCACTTTTGGGTTGAAGCTCACAGGTCATCTTATCCTCTGGCTTTATAGCTTCTTACAGTGCCAGATGTTGAGGAAAACCAAGACTAGTGTTTCATTGCATGTAATATGGCTGCAGACACAGACTGGTTTGAAATCTCTATAGGCGTCTTCAAATCCAACACTAGGTTTAAGGATGCTGGCATTCTGGTAGCGGGGGAGGGGAGGGTGGGCTTTGTATTTAACAGGGTTAGAACAGATTGTACTTGCTTCTCAAATTAGCAGCAAGCACATTTTGAAATGTAGAGGAACAAAGCTGTGAAATTAAAGGTCTGGACGTGAGAGGAGCTGGACTTGCAAATGAAGGGAGAGCCTGCATTGCTCTAAAGCTGAGCCATTAACAAACACCCGACCACAAGCTAACACTTCTTCAGCCAGAGCTGGAAAGAAAGGAAATCCGCAGCCACTTGATGGGTGGGAGGGGAAAGGAAGACCTATTAGCAAAAGCAGGGGAAAAATAAATTCTCCTCTTGGTCTTTGTACATATTTGTCTCAGCTCCCTCCATTGCAGAGTTGCTGTTCTAAATGGATGGTGTAAAATGTGGCAGTGTGATGTCACCTTGTTCCTAAGGTGGACTGAACAGGTCAGATCCTATACGTCCCTTGAGGCATTGGAATAACGGACTGGATTCCAGCTTTGTGTCTGGGAGAGGTGTTTTCTTCTCTCTTCCCCCTCCCCCCCTTTATTTATTTTGAAATGAGATTCACGTTTCGTGAGTGGTTCTGGATTAAGGGAAATAAATGCTACTGTATCAATGTGAAATGTATTGTTCCCATTGTGCACTGATCATAAGTATTGTGTTACAGATCAACTGATATACTTGAGTGTGCAAGCAATGAAAGAAATTTACATGCTGCTATAAAGAAAACTTTTAGAACAAAAAAATACTAACTTACAAAAAACCCTTCTTTATTCTTTCATCATGGCTTTGACAGTGATATTGTGCATGCAAACAGAAGCATTGTGTGTCTTCAGCAAACAAAAACAATCTTACAACTGATGGCTGTAAAAGTTACACCCATGCACAAAAACAAACAAAAAAACCCACAACACAAAATAGTTCAGTATCTGAGCTGGCATTTTCTCATCAGCGCTGGGGATTGATAGGTTCTTCTTACCGTGCACAGTTCTTAGTTTAGTTCTGTTCCAACAGTTGTTAAAATTGCAAATGAAAACAAGAAAACAACGTGCCATTTTTTCACTTGAAATTCTTCATCGATGTACATTTGAAACTGCTAATGATACATGTATCTGTACGTTGGTTTTTTTAGTGCAATCTCTTCTGTAGATCTTTGTTGACCAAACTGGTGGGTATAGTTACTTATTAATTTATATTTGTCTCATTTTGTATGTGTGTACAGTGTGTTTGTAAGTATGTGTGGTTTATAATCTGACCGACTGTCATGAAGCTCCGTGTGCCTGTAATTTAGCCCCCTCCCCTTATTTTTATTTATTTTTGTACTGTGCTGATGAAATAAAATGCACTGACCATCCATTACATGGAAGCGGCTTGTAGCAGAGTCTTTTGTGCAGCAGCCCATGTGTGTAAGACCCCTTTCACAAATGATTCATGCCGATGGAAAATAATTGGATTTGCCTTAACGATAGAAGGCTTAACACATTCGTGGTGCTAGAGTCTTAATCATGTTAAAGTCCCTGGGTTCATGGCTTTGCTGTTGGTTGTCGCACAATCTGCTGTGAAGTGAGGAGAGTGGAGAGCGCTCTCTTTTGAAGGAAATTAGCCAGACAGGCAGAGGAGAGACATGGCCTTCCTGACTCAGCCCATCAGAAGCTGGGCAAGGATGCCTGCCTCCCTGGTACATGTGCATATGGGGAGTAAACAAGGATAAGGACTGTACGTGTCATAGGGTGAGGAATGTCCTGACTCACACAGCAAGTCTGTCGCACTCATCTGGCTGTCCTGCAATTGCACTTTGGGTCGCTGGTCTCGGCAGTCGCACAGTATGAGAAAGCAAAAGGCTGAATTTGTTTGGCCTCTCAGATTCAGTTTAATTAGGGCAAGTCACTGACAGAAATCCTCCCATTTCCTGTTCTGTGTGATGGTCTCAGACCATGGCAGTTTGTCGAGGGGTGCTCTGGCTGGGTTATTCCCCTCATTTGTCACCTAGATTCAGATAAGCCCCAATGAGCAGCAGATGTTGAGAAAGTGGTAAAGAAATGAGCAAGACAGGAAATGAAAACCTCGTTTCAGTCCCTAGCTCCACTGAGGCCTGTTTAACAAAACAGCTTCTGTATCATCAAGCCCTATACTAAGGACTCCAGGCTGCCCCCCGGAGCATTGTTAGAGGTCAGCATTTTAACTTAATCAAAGCAGGAACCACAGGATGCGCTGACAGCAGTACGTGAAACATCATTCTTCTTCAATAAACTTTTCAGGGAAAACCCTGCTAAACAAATGCTTCTCTCCAGGGTGACTTTTATCTCCACGATAAGAAAGGGAGACCAGAAATATCAGGGTGCAACTAATCGTGCTTTTATTTATTATATTGAATTATGTAAACAAAACAAAAAAACCAGTTTCATAATAGCAGGGCTTTTTCCTTTAATATTTTACAGTATCAACTACTTAAAAAAGGTTCATTGCATTATTGCCCCAGGCTTAAAATCAGAATACAATTTAGAAATAATTAATTTATGCGAAAAACATGATTATATATATATAAACCAGAACAGGCACAAATCATGTATTTCATTTCATAAAGACACATACAATATCCCCCCCTCGCAGTGTTCTGAGATTTCCTAAACACACCCATCACGATTCTATACAACCATTTCGGCGGAGGGCTACTGTACCAAAGTGCTAATTAAAACTCTTCCCACTGATGTGGCTACTACACTAGTGATACTGGGGAGGCACTTGGGCAATTACATAAAAAAGCAAAAAGTGCAAATGGAAAGGCACAGCGGCTGGGGAGGGCTCCCCTTTTCTTCTACAGCTTTATAGGGGTTAGAACCAAATTAAATCTTCCTTCCTAGCACAACAGCTTGAGAACTGGCATTCTTTTGCTGTGGAGCAGCAAAAGCCAGGGAATAAGTAGAATGAGAGGTAAAGGCCCCTTACTGCTAACCTAGCTGCACGCGCGCACACACACACATTTGGCATGGGTAGGAGCAATTGCTTGGCTGGGTAGTCACTTCCACGCTCCTTGTTGCTCTAGGGGTGTTAGGCCCTGGTAAAGCAGCCGCTAACAGTTAACCTGCATTGGCCAACAGCCATAATTGCTTCTTCCCAAAGCATCGAGGGGATCTGAAAAGGCCATGAGCGTCCCAGGCCGCAGGATCTCTCCTTGCCATCCAGTGCAGCGAACAATGAGAGTGAGCAGGTGCCAGGGTAGCTCTGGGGACTCCTGCTCCTTAATGACAATGGGCTGCTCTGGTGGGTCTTGGCTCGAGGCCACACACTGCAATCGTGCGATGTACAGCAGGGGAAGGGACGGAGCAGCCACAGGAAGGGGCTATGCCACAGGGACTCTGGCAAACACAAAATGGGAAATTAAGCTTGTCCTAATTAAACACAGCTCTGTAGCTTCTCTCCTCTATTCCAGATACCAATGAATCTCAGAGTCTCCTAAGCAGTGGCTGGGCAGAGACACTGTTGTGACCCACGTACCCTCCCCTCTGTTCATAGGGTGATTTTGTATTCACTATGGAGCAGGATGGCTACCATGCCCTTGAATAGGGGAAGTGCCTCTTCAGGCCCCCCCACACCCTTTTTTGGGGGGGGTGGGGGGTGCTAAAACATACAGATCTGAGAGCTAAACAACTGCTCCAATGAAGCCAGGGACTGGAGGTCCCTAAGATGGGCTCATTGGGACAGATCCCCCAGGCAGGCCTTGTACAGCACAGAAGACTGGAATCCTGACCTGACCGGCAGTGCCCGAATTGACCAGCTATAGTCTCAATAATGTCACTGTCTCCCCCATTAAAGTACCACAGTAGAAGCCTGACATACAATCCACTGACATGAAATAAAAAGCTGGTTAGTAATTCTGGCAGAGGAGACTGGAGAGATGGTAAAGCCTGCACTTTATTGAAACCAGTGCCCTGTACCAACCTGGGGCACAGAACACAAGGGTACGGGGAACAGACACGCAGGCTACGCACCAGCTGCTAACAGAAGGCCAGAGAGAGGCACAGAGGGGCTCCATGGGCTTGTGCTGAAGGTGTCCAATGCATGGCTAAGGAGGGTCTCTAGTCAGCTGCAGAAGAGGAATCTCTCCATTTAAGAACAGGGTTTGTGGATTTCTCTCTGTGCTTGGACGGAATTCCCCAGAGTTAGCGTATACAGACTCGAGATCTGTGGGCTGGGTCTCTCGGACCCATCATTTCAATGTTTCCAGAGCCTCTGCACAGCCCCTGGAAAGGAAACCTTAACCCAACCGTGCAGAGAGCTCAGCCAGCATTCACCTCAGCCCTCACTGCACATGGGTCATGCAAGGAGAATGCAGGCTGGGAATCCAGAGGGTTTAGGAAGCAGTTACCACTTAGGAAAGACAACAGCTATGCTCTATACAGCAAAGGCAGCTTAAAGCCCTCTGCATCTGTAATTCCACCCCCTTGATGTCAGTGTAGCTCCTCCACCCCCTCCCGCCTCACAGGCCAATAGACTTCTTACAGGAAAAGCAGCAGGCTTATTTTAGAGATGCGTTTATAGGTACCCGCAACAGACACAGGAGCTCTGACGGAGAGGGGCTGGGGGGAGTGTGGGTTCTGTGCCTTCCGCAAGGGAATCCAGCCCTTTGCAAACATGGTTCCCTTTTCAAGGGAGATTTGGCCTTTCCAATTCAAGTCACGTTACTGCTGGACTCCTTCCCCGAGCCCCAGTCTTTGGTCCCAACAGAGGCTGCACAATATTGTGCGATTGAGACATGGAGATAAACTCAGAGGGGAATGTGGGAGAGGGTTAGAAGAGTGGGGGGGAAGGGAGGAAGGCAGGTGTAGCAGTGCCCATAAGTAAATGCTCTCGGCTGAATAGCTCAGAAGCAGTTTCCTGAGTCCAGGCCTGCCAAGCTGGGCACATCTGATTGGCTATTTTAAGCTCTGGTGGATGTGGCAGAGAAACTCTCTCTTGAATTTGGGCTGGATAAACCTCTAGCTTTAGAGATCTGGTTAGGTGCATGACTGCAAGTCACAGCTGAGCATTTCTAAATGAATTCCCTTGAAAAGTTCAAGGCACAGGGAGGGCAACCTAAGCCCGGGTCTGTCTCCTTTCAAGGCTCTCTGCTCTAGTGGAGGTGATGCTAATTCCCTGGCACACACAGGATGAAACCTGAACGATTCTTGGTGAAGTCTGGCTGGGTCTGGTTGATCCTGGTTTCCACAGAGACCGTGCATTTCCTACCATGCATGCTGCACTGGACTGGATTGGTAACACTGACTTGCAGATTGCGTTTCTCACTGTAGGGCAAAAAGAAAACAAGAGCATTAAGAGATGGAGCCAGAAACAGACTCGATTACCTGCTGAAGAGCCTTTGCCGGGACTGTCGTGTAGTTACATGATTAGCAACAAGCTTCCTTGACCTCAGTTATCTCCTCTGTCACCATGTCCAATGCAGACCTGTACAGGTCACCTCTCAGCAGCTTTGAGGCCCCTAATCAGAACAGCCATGGAAAACAACAGCTACAGTTACTTCCTTTTCGCTAGATGCTGATCTACACTGTTCTAATCCCAGCTCTGACAATGGCTCCCTTGGGGGTGCAGCAAGTCCCCCTCTACCTGTCCCATTTTACTTCGAATTTAACTCTCACTCAAATCTCACCTGTTTGCAAATCTCCAGACATTTGTATCTAAAAAAAAGGAAGAGTTCCCAGGAAAATCACAGGGTTCTCCCACCATGTCATGCCTGTTCAGGGGACTACGCTGAACTGGTCTCAGTCAGTCCAGACTGGAGTCTGCAGCACAAAAATCACCAGCACTATCAGTATCCCCTTTCTTGAGGGATTTAACAGAGAGGCCAAGAATGAACCAGAGATAGGAAAATTATGGCATACTGGTTAGAGCACAGGGCAGGGACTCAGGAGACTTGGGGTCTATTCTTGGCTCTGTCACTGGCCTGCCAGATGACCTTGGGCAAGTCGCTTCACCTTTCAGTGCCTCAGTTTCCCTATCTGTAAAACAGGAATAATTATATGAACCTCATTTGTAAAGTGCTTTGAGATCTATGGATAAAGGCACTATAAGATCAAGGGATTATTACCACCTGTGAATCTTCTTCCTGGTACCCTGCATGTCCGACAGTCTGACCTGTGAGGCGGCCCCTTCTTCCTGGGCCATGGAGGCAGATCAATAGATTTTGGCTGCATTTAGGTAACCGAACCAGCCCTTCCTGGAATTCGCCAGCAGTCTCTGTCCCCATAAACCATGCAGGAGCCCAGACCAGCCCCTCCTGGATATCACCAGATCAATAGCTTCCAAAGCTGACAATGTTTTACCCAGAAAGGTGAGCATGCAACCACCGAGTAGAGATACTTGTTGTCACAGAACTTTGGAGATACAAGAAATCACCCAGCTTTTTAATTCTAAACTCAACTTTGACGGAAAAGACCATTCAATACAGAATGCAAGTATTCAGACTCCAACACAAAAAATGCTCCCTAGGGCAGGACAGACCAAGTTCTCCTTTCTCCCATCCCCTCTGTGCCGGGCGGTCAGAGCTGTGGGATGTACAAAGCAGTTTGTACCTGTGGGAGGACGATCCCAGAGGAAGAGCCCCTGCCTGCTGCTGACGCAGCACATTCTGCAATGCCCTGGTATTGCTCCTACCGTGCTTTGTCAATGTGTGGCTCAAGGCCCCATCGCTGCCTTACAGGAACTCAGGAGGTGCCCGATCCCCTTGGACAGTGTGGATGTGCCTGAGGTCTCACAGGCCCCTGCAATGTTTTTTCCCCCTTGCTCCATTCACAGATCCACAGGCTATGCTGTGCCTCCAACCTTTACACAGGCCCTTGGGAGGATACCCCTAAGCGCTAGCCCTAGTGGGGCTAAATGAGTGTAGAGGCTTGTTGGAGACCGTGGGAGCCATACAACCAGCAGAAGTTTGCTGCAACTCAGGGCTGTTTTTTCAAAACAAGCCATTATTCAATAGTCAACTAGACTACACTATTTTAGGGTTCTTCAGTTAGAATGGAAAAGCCAGGCTTCTGCTTATGTCCACGCTGGCAGCATGTTCTGCCTCTCTGGCCCAAACCATCCCTGGAGAACCACCTTTGAACTCCATGTTGGGAGTCTGGACTACAAGTGGCTTAAGCAGAGTCACTGCTCTCAGGAATCGAATTGTATCAGTGATGAATGGAAGTTGTCATGGAGCTCAGAACACGAACGATGGCTAACACCTGTCTTGTCAGCATTTTGGACTCAAGGCCCACCTTTGTTAGGTGTTAGGAGTTAGGCCATCCTGCAAGAACTCCAATTCCTCTTTCACTTTGGCTGCTCTGGCGTGGATTCACCTCTCCTGGCACACACTGCGAGTAGCCTAGGGATCTCAGTTCCCTGCTTTCAGCTTCCCCACTGTTTGCTTTATCAGGTTTGGGTTTGGGTAAAGGACTGGGCCATATCTCACAATCCCCTCCATACTATTCAAGTCAGAGGAAGCTTCAGCTGCACATTAATCAGGTCTGAAACTGCGTCCTTGCAGGGCCAGTAAGGAGCAATCAGATTCACCAGGATTTGTTCCCCAGGATCTTCTTCAGTGTTTTAATCCATAGTGGAAAGGGAGGGGGAGAATAAAGACAGCCCGACCGTCATTCCGGGAAAGCACTGACGGCTTGTGCTCTGTGATCTCATCTCTGCAAAGAACCTTTCAGACGGCTTGTGGTGCAAAAGGCCCAGAATGAGAAAGCTGCATGTTTGGAGGGACTTGGGGGGACAGAGTCTGGATCCCATGACATTTTTCAAAGTGCCGGTCTGCTGACCTGCTTCCCTTGAGGTGGGGACTCTGCTGGAGCTTAGAGCATAGGCTCTGCCTATGTCAGGAGCCACTTCTTTGCGGAGTGTGGGTGCACTGGTGGTTGTCATGTCCTGCTGTGGCACTGATGGTGGCATGGCTGGGACCTGGTAGTTACAGGCGGCTTGTTGAGAGTGACAAGCAGCCTGATGGCACACAGCCCCAGCTAAATTTATACACTCTTTACTTTCTCCTCCCTCACCCAGACTCTGGAGTCAGCCCCCAGCCCTGGAGACTGGTGTCCGTATTGATCAGCCTCTCTGGTTCTGACACTAGAAAACCCCATTGGAACTTTGGGGGGCAAGCCCGCCACTTGAGAGAGGCATGAACCAGTTTTGAACACTAACTCATATATCCTGGTTGGATGAAATTTCCTTCTGGTAGGAAAGGAGAAGCGTTGGGAGGGACCTCATGGAAGTGGCCCATTGCAGAGTGTCCTGCTTGCCCAGGAGTGAGTTAAGGTCTGGAGGGAGAATTCCCGATGAATCACCCAAAAAGACCTTTTGTTTTCTGTCCTCTGAAATGAATCCTTGACCTGACCGATGTCTAGGGTCACTCCCAGGTACGGAAGGTGCTGAGAAAGCTAAGGATGATTCTTCTCTATGCTGATCAGGACCCTGTGCTTCTGCAGGAGAGAGTCTGTCAGATAGGCCGTGAAGGACTATGTTCTGAGTCTGGGATCAGATGAGAGGGTTGTCCAAAAATGATAAATCTAGAACCCTCTCTCTCCAAGGTACGACACAAGAGCTACTAGGATGTTCGTGACTATTCAAGGGAATTTCCCCGCAGTGGCATGCCCTCTTTCACCGTCTCCAGTACCCCACTGTGTGAAGTGGTGTGCTCGCCCACACAAAAGAGAATCTTGGAAGCCTATGTTGGGAGATTGTTTTGGATGTGGGACACCTGATGTCAAGTGGGGACCTCTGTCTGGAAAGCCTTCCAGAAGAGTTCTATCCATAGTTCCAGGGCTTGTTGAAATCAGACCACCTACCTCTTCCAGGTTTGCAATCTCTTTGCTGCTCTCTGTAGGACAGAGAGCCTCGAAAAGAAGAGTTAAAACCAAAGGAGGGCTTTTGTAATTCTTCCTGTTCTGATCTGAAGGAAGGGATATCTTCACTTTCTCCATTGCTGTCCCGGGTACGGAGGGGAGAGTTGTGTGCCTGATCCAGCAGTTCGGCGTGGACCAAGCCCTCTCACTGGCCAAGAATGCTGCCCTCCTCCTTTGCAGGGCTGCAGGGGAACCTAGCATGCCTGTGCCTCAAGGCTACCCTGCGCTGTGCCCAAGGAGCTCCAGCATGTGGGGCACTCTGTGCCATGGAGCACTCTGCACCACATGGCTCTGGCTGGAACGTGCAGGAGCAAGACGGGCACCTGCAGCAATTCTTCCTGTCCCCTCAGCCACCGCCCAAGTGGGGGAAGTGGATGAAGGTGTCGGAAGGAACTGGCCCTCAAAAGCCCCAGGAATATCAGCCTTAAAAAAAGTTCCTCCTATTCCCAATCGGGCAAGTTTTCCAATTGATTTGTAGGGTTTAAAAAGACTCCCCAAAGCCCTGTCACAAGCAGAGCCCCTTGCTCTGCTCCTGGCAAAGACTGCAGAGGGACAGAATTCCGGGAAGGGTGGTTCCAGCCCCTGCCCACACCCAGCATCTAGTTATCAGCCTCCACAGTCTGGGCCAGGAGCAGACCAAGGGGCTCTGCTTGCGACAGGGCCTTGGGGAGCCAATACTGGGTGGATTGAGGGGAGCTTGCATGCAAGGATTGTCCATTAGTTCCCCTGAGCTAGTCACTTTTTTATTTAAGTACAATTTGGGAGAAAATAGAAAAAACAAGTAAAAGTTTCTAAAAAAAATCAGAGACATTAACATGTCAAATGACTAGAACCGATCGTCACTGAATCCTGCCTTTTTGCACTGAGCACCCACACATGATACATCAAACGGGGCACTGCCTGAGATCCTAAAGGATGAGAGATCTGGATTCATTCTATATGACATCACTGCACATGTCACTTTTGGCCTTAAAACCTATGAATCTAAGAAACTGATTGGTCTGACCTCCAGTATAACGCAGCCCAGAGAATTTCACCTCGTGATTCTGTTTGACTTAGAGCGTCTCTTTCAGAATGACATCCAACCTTCATTTAAAGACTTCTAGTGATAGAGAATCCACCAAACCCTTGAGAAGTGGTCCCAATGGTTACTAACCCTCACTTAAAACCTTCTGCCTTGTTTCTAGCCATTGGCAATTGTTAGACTTTGTCTGCTAGACTAAAAAGTCCTAACATAGGCTATTAACCACTTTGCTGCCACAACTTCTGTTCAAAGAGGATTTCCCCAATGCCCCTGAAGGAGCACCTTGTCCCATGAACCGCGTGTGTCAGAATGCACCCATGTGATTAACATGTGAATGACTTTTTAAAAAAATATAGTCATTCTATTTCAGGGAGGGGTACTAGCATACAACTGGAAGCAGCACACAAAGCCCTCATGTTGTTCCAGATATTTAATACTTATTTAGTCGTGACTCAGTGAGAAGCAGCTAAAGTCCCTACTTAATTTGCTATTTTTACCATGGCTTAGCAGAACTAGCCGTACGCAAGGAAAAGCCAATCAGAGGTTCCAACAGACTCTCGTCAACGTGCGCTGGGAAGGTAGGTTTAACAGGAAGCAGTTGTAGCAAAGGAGACTACTGACGTTCATTCTCCTCAAACCAGTAGATAAGACAGGCTACTAACAGCTATCAGACACCTTGGCTTCTAACTCTGCTGACCCTCATAGAGGGGCAACCCACCCCAAATGGGGCAAAAGGAATCTCATTAGCCCTCCTGTCCATGGGAAAGGAAGGATGATTTTGTGAACAGGGCCCCAGGCCTGGGAGTCAGAAAACCTGGGTTCTGTTCCACGCTCCATCAGAATTCCTGCATGAAAGAGAATTCTCCATCAGAATTCTCTTTGGAAAGAGAACAGGAGTCCTTGTGGCACCTTAGAGACTAACACATTTATTTGAGCATAAGCTTTAGAGGGCTACGAAAGGTGCCACAAGTACTCCTGTTCTTTTTGCGGATACAGACTAACACGGCTGCTACTCTGAAACCTGTCATTTTGGAAAGAGACTTAACCTTCCCGTGCCTCAGTTTCCCCCAGGGAAAATGGGGATAATGACACCTATCTCAGAGGGGTACCGTGAGGCAAACTAACAGTTGTTCATACAACATTTGCTTTGAGAGAAACCAGAGAAGCATACTCGAGACAGATTCCTGTGGAGCGCTCGAAGTAGCTGGTTGGGGGCGGGGGGGGGGGGGGGGGAGTGTTTTTGCAGCCCAGTAAATTTTTCCCTCCCAGGGGATCCAACCTGCTCCACTCCCTGCAATAGCACAGTCCCAATGAAACAGTGTTTCCAGCCTTTCCAACTGGCTTCATACAAATGCTTTCAGATCAATATAACCTCCTGGTGATGATTACGAATCTTCTGTACTTCTGTTGGCATTCTATGGTCAGAAGAGACTGCAGGCTTTTCCAGGAGACGCGTGTGTCGGGAGGAGGGGAGGGCTCTTAAATACCAGTCAGCCAAAGCGTCCACTTTTGGGAGTCCAAAGAAGGACTGTCCAACCCCATCCTCAGCCTCCCTGCTGGGCAAAGCAGCCCTGAGAATCCCCTAACGCAGTACGAACAGGTCAGTGTGCCAATGCACCAAGGCTCTCAGATAATACTCCAGTGGTCTGTCAATATGCTGACGAGTAAGAGGGTGAAAGAAATGTCAACTTGGTTTTCATTCCATCAATCAGAGCAGCATCACACCTGTTATGGCAGTGGCAGAAAGGGGAGATGACAGATGCTAGGAGCCCGGAGGTAAGATGGTTTATTCACAGACTGAAAGGCAGAAAACAGCTTTCTGCTTTAGCCAATAAACCAAAGCATCTTCCAGAGCCCATTGGTACAACTCAATTTTATCAACATGCATGTTATTGACTGATCTAAATACTGCATACCAGGGCACAGGGGAAGGTAAATCCACTATTCCAGTCTCCTGCAGGCTCTCAAAAAGAGGAGAGACTGAAATGAAGATCCGCTGCAAGACTTTAGTGCCTATGGGTGGACAAAGTGATTTCACAGGCTAATGCAACACCTAATGAAAACACCCTTTGGGGTGGCTGGTGTTTGGCAGGTCCGGTTGAGCTAGGACACAGATGTTATCCAGGCTAGTGAAAGGTCTCACTTCCACAGTCATTCTCTGGCTAATGGATTAGTCAGTCCTTCCAATAGGAAAGCCTAACTCTAAACCCCATGCTACCTTTCTCCCAGCCTTCCACAGTAATACAATAACTCACCCAAGAAAAGTTCCAGTAAGATGTAAGGGCACGCACATTAGTGAAGCTCAAATTTACAGTCTGGCGATACAGAGGTGAGGTCATAATCCTGTCTCAAAGTCCCATCCACCCATCCTCATTTCAGTTCGTACATGCTGGCAGCGTTTTCAGTGACTGAGGAATGCTCCTGAATTTGTTAATTATTTAAAAAAAATAATTCACCTAGACCATGGACAAGTTTTAGAAACAACTGTGCTTAATAAAATTCTCTTGTTCTCTAGAGCCATCCAAAGACTTGGAAGTGCTTTCTACCTATCCCACTCCACAGGGGGAAAACAGGGCAACACAGAGAAGTCAAGCACCCTGCCCAAGCTCACACAAGTCAGTGGCAGTGTCAAAAACCGAACCCGGGCCTCTTGACTCCAGTTGTGTGCCTTAATCACAGGATCTCCTGTATCTTTGGCCAGTGAGAGAGCACAGAGCTCCTCTGGGGCGCAAACATTAGTTTACAATTGTAAAGTGCTATATGGGTGCTAATGCCATAGTCTCTGTTTCATTTGGTTCAAATCAGGCCACTGGACTCAAATATATCACATATAATTAGTGAAACCTGGTTTCTTAGCGAGAATGACTTCAAAGCGAATATCCTCTGCTCTAGGGAACTGAATGAACCTGTACTTCGTGTTCTCAAGAGGAACTATACAGCTGGTGCAATCTATGGCTGATTTAAAGCTACGCCTTTCATCACATCCCACTTTCTGCCTTACATCCATCCTGTTTTCCATTTCTGCCTCTCCCCAACGGTGATCAGCTTGTGCCTGCAGAAAGCATGTACACCAGAGGTCAGAGAGCAGGATGACTGGCGGATTTCACAGCCATGAGTGGGCTGACCGTCACTGTGTACTGATCTGCAAGGAAAAGATTGCTCCAAAGCACCTTCCTCTGGGTCACTCTCTCTTCCACAGGCCTCTTGGACTGTTTCTCCATCAGATCCTACACTTCCTATATACCATGACTCCCTTACTAGCCCACACACTGTGACAAAAATCTGCCCTAAAATACCTCCAAACACCGCTAGTAGAATTCTGCTCCACCTTTATGGAATTAGTTCTGGCTTTCAGCCAGCTCCTTGAATGGCTATTTAAGGCAGGTTTGGCCGTGTACCATGAGGTTTAATTCAAGTGTGGATGGAAGTAATACCTCTGCTGAGGAGGAAGAAGTGTAGGATGTTGCTGCTGTGCATCTTTCACCTTTTGGGGAATAAAAACAATGTGGTTATTGGAGAACGTGAGGGGAATGCAATTCCCTGCAATCTGGGCATGAAGTAATCCTGCAGGAGTGTGAAGGAAGAAAGTGAGCTCTCATGGGCAACAGGGAACAAAACCAGCAACATTCCAGCCTTGGCAAGAAGGCCACAAGATAAATTTTATCTTTGGAGTCAGATGAAGGTCTTGGTGTTTTGCGAAAACACTGAGGTCCTTCTGTATAATGGCAGACAGTATTTTTGGATAGAGACGCTCTTTCTCATCACATCTTGGCAGTACAAGTGACAGCTAGTGATCTCGGCTGGTTGTGTGGGGGCTTTCTTATTTCTATTTGGATTTAATGGCTCAGTGAACTCTGTAGGATTCAGTCATTTTTCCTGCATCTGTTCCAAACCATCATGGCATGCAAAGTGCCTTTATCAGATTACTTCCCTTCATCTTCGCACTAGCCTCTATTGCCTTGTGCTCATTAGAGAAACTAATGGCAAACAGAGTCAATGCTCTCTGGGTGAAAGCACATGCATGTGCCATACGAGTAGTAGCTGTATGTGCATTTAAAGATCAGATTCTAAACTCAATGTGTGGTTGAGACTATAGTATACAGAAAAGAGGTTTAAACTTACTAGGCACCTTGGAAGATTTTGGGGAAGAGGGAGCCTACATGGAAGGGATGGGGCTCCATCTTAATGAACGTGAAACCAGATTGCTGGCATGTGAAATTAAGGTTTTGACTGAGGATTTAAACTGAGAGCTGGGGGGGAAAACAGACATAAGCCAAAGAGCACATAAATCGGACAGAGATATCTGTCAACAATGTTAATAATACAAAGATATCCAATAAATGGTAGGAAACAAAACTGAGCAAGAGCAGGGATGGGGAAAGATCGCATGAAATTTCTGTGAGAACAGCAGGGTGTCAGACCAAGTTCAATAAAAACAGGAACATTGTAAAATGAATGTGAGAAGCTTAAAAGCAAAAAATAGGTGAACTAGAATGCCTGGCAATGAATGAGGATCTTGATATAATAGGCATTATGGAAACATGGTGGAATAACAAAAAATAAATGAGATATTGTAATTCCTGGCTATAAACTATACAGGAAGCACAGACTAGGCCACAGAGATGAGGGAACAGTGTGGTGTCTAAAAGATTCTATAGAATATAGCAAGATAAAAATTCTAAGTGGAGAAGATCACACAGCTGAATCCATATGGATACAAATTCCAGGATGAAAGAATGTAAATATGTTAGTAGGGCCATACTATTGGCTTCCAGACAGAGAAAGAAATTGAGTGCACAATGTTCAGAGAGCTACAAGAGGCAGCAAAGTCTAACAAAGTAATAATAACGGGGAAACTTCAACTACCTGCCTTTAAGCTAATCAAAAAGCACAATGGGATGAAGTTTAGAGAAGCAATTCCTTGACACCTATAATTAGGTTCATTGATCTCTAGAGGAGAGGTAAAGTGTCAGAACATGACAGTGACACTGAACTTTAGAGAAGGAGAGTCCAATATAGTGAGGGAGCTAGTCAAAAAGGCCTCAAAGGCAAAAGTAAAGGAAGTAAAATCCTTAGATGTGGCATGAACGCTGCCTAAGGAACCAAGGTCTCAGAAGGCTGGCAAACCTCTGGACAAAAACGGAACTTGGAAGGCAAGGAATGAGCCAGTCTGGCTTACTAAATAGCAAGGTTGGGAGGTTATTCAAGTCAGAGGTCCTTCAAAATTCAAAAATGTAACTTGAGGGAAGGATATAAACCAGAGCAGAAATGACAGCAGGTGACATGCAAGAGGGAAATTGGGAGAGCCAAGATGGATTTCAAAGAGCAGATGGCTAAAGTATATCAGAAACAGGAAGCCTGCAAAAGAAGCCCAGGGCCTGCTGAATCAACAGCAGGGAGCAATTAAAGGAAGATAAGGACATTGCTGAGAAGCTAAAGGACATCTTTAGAAAAGTCTTCTCCACCGAGAATGTTGGGAAATCCCTACACTGGACCTGCTCTTTTCTGGTAATAAGGATAAGCTGCTATCAGAGTTTGAGGGTCAGAAGAGGAGGTTCTATTTAAAAAGCAATAAAAGTCACCAGGCCCAGATGGTCCATCCAAGAGTTCTAAAGAAGATTAAGTATGAAGTCACTGAGCTGCTAGCAAAATTATAAATAGAAACAGCTACTGTACCAGAGGACTTGAAAGTACGATATTATACCTGTATTTAAAATAGGCTCCAGCGGTGGTCCAAGAAATTAGAGACCATGAAGCCTTATATACACACCTGGTAAACTGGTTGAAATCATAGTTAAAAAGTGACATATTCAGACTCCTAGAAGGTCATGCTACGATAGGGTCTAATCAGTGCAATTTCTGCAAAGGAAAATACTGCCTCACTAAGTTATCCGAATTCTCTGAATGTATTAGCAAAGTAGAGGAAAAGGACAAGGGGTTGACATTTTAGACTTTCAAGAGTCCTTGGACAAATTTCCACAAAAGATGCTTGTAGTCATCATGGGAAGAGGGGCAAAGTATTGCCGTGCATCTGGCTAGGAGATGGGAAACAAAGACTGGGAATAAATGGTCAATTTTAATCATAGCAAAAGGTTAACAGTGGGTGTCCCCTTACAGGGGTCTAAGATAACTGCACCAACTTAGGAAAGAGACCTGGTCAAGGAGGTAGACAGCTCAATTAAGACCTCTCTGCGCAATGTGCAGCTGCAATTAAAAAGCAAACAAGATGTTAGGAAACAATAGGAACAGGATTGAGAATAATATGGAAAATATTATGCCATTGTATAAGTCAATAGTGCAGCCTTATCTGCAATATGGTGTGCAGTACGGAGGGGGTTCAGAGAATGGTGGTGAGAATGATTAGGGGCATGGAAAAGCTCTCGTATGAAGACAGAGTGAAAAGACTGGGATTGCATACCTTAGAAAGTAGTATGTATAAGAGAGGACATGCTAACGGATATAAATAATAAATGGTCTAGAGAAGGTAGATTGGGAGCTTCTGTTCTCCCTGGCTCATAACACAAAAACAAAGGAACAAATATTAATATAGTGACATTGAAAGGTGGAATATTCACAATCGAAACAAAAATACTTTTTTCAAACAACATGTGAATAGACGGTGGAACTCTCTGCTATAGGATGTCATTAAGGTCAAAAACTTTTCAAAATTCAAAGATGGACTGGGCAGTTTTATGGATAACAAGAATATCCAGAGTTAACAGAGTTAATGCTAACAAAAAATTTGGAAGAGATATAAAACATCCTTCCTCAGAGCTAAGCCAATATCTAGCTATAATGGTTAAGATGTGATTTTTTTTAAGTGGTGGGGAGGGAACTGTCCCCCATATGACTACTGTGGGATTTCTTGCACCTTCAGAGACAGAATATTGGCTAGTCTGGCTAAAAGGAATTCCCGTGACAAAAACAAATTCACAAAGACACTGACTGTGACAATTTAACAGTGGCACCACAGTCTGAACAGATACAAGACATTCATGGGAACTAGTGGTCTTCTGACACTGATTGTGATTTCTTGATGTGCAGTTCATATGTTATGAAGTACAGTGTTGTGTTACTGAGATCAAAATACATGACGGCTGATCTCTAATGTAACCCGATACTTAAGTGAGATGAGAAAGGCACTCTCTGAGCTCACCTCAAATGTACCAAAAATGGCCCAAATACTTAGCTGTCTTCTTCCATGTATCTACAGTACATGGCATCTCCAGCCCCCTCATCTGCTTTAAATGATTATGTAAAATATAGTTCTTTGTGTGGGCACTGAGGGGCATGAATAGTCTCACATACACATACCCTTTATGAATATTAAATTCTGGTGAAAGGTGTGGGATTGACAGCCCTGTAGTCTGAAGGGCTCTTGTGTATTCCCCAAAGTAGTACACAGCACAGTCAACAAGGGTGCAAACTTTTCCCCTCTGTTCTTTCTAGGGGCAAGCAGTTAAGAGTAACATTTTCAAAAGCGACGTGGCTCTGACAGTCAGTGCGACGTGGAAGGTTGTATGTCCCATTAATTTCTCACTTACAGGTAATTTCTTGCCATCTTGGCTCTTGAGGATGCCAGGACTTCCAGGGTCTGCAGCAGCCTACCAGGTGGACTGCCCCAAAGCTGGGGCTCCATCCCCTCACAGACATTTCCATTTTTGTGGTTTTTGTTCCAAATCAAAATGAAACCAAACTTCAGAAGAGTGAAATCCTCGATGAGATGGAATACTTTTCTTCACCCAGCTCTCATTAAAATACACCGGGTAGTACAATAAGGCTTACCAGCCCACAGGAGGCTAAAGGATGTGACCGACTGGCAACCAACTACCTTGATAGATAACTTCCTGACTCCTTTTATGCAAACTTGCCAGTCAGAATAAGGTAAAGATCTCAACTTGTGAAAGAGCTGTAGTTCCGTGTTTCAACATCATCCAAACCAAGCCATCAACATCCTGTCTGACATTGGGTTTTGTATCATTCTAAATGTCTCCCTTTCTCTGTTTAGTTATAAATATAAGTAGTAAGAAGCCATAGATAAGAGTGGAATAATTAGAATTCATTTTTCTGGTCCAAACCACTCCTCTCCACTCACACTTTAAATGCAACTAGGTGGCCACATTTGTTTTTGACTAATATTGTATATGTAACGTTTTGCCTATCCTGAAAGCACACATGAGGCTGAATACATGTTCATGCACAGGGTTATGCTGACATCCGAAACCACAGAGAGCTTTCAAAATCTGTCTTGTGCAATGCTGCTTTGAGCTTTCACAGAGAAAGAGAGAGAGAGAAACAGCATATTTTAACAAAAAGTTACTAAATTTTAGAAATAAGTACTTGCATTTTAGTGCCTTGCTCTATAAAACAATATTAGCTGACACTTGGTGTTAATGTGAGTGAAAGCTGAGAAATGGATGTGAGAATAATAAAAGGAAACTGTATCTGAATAAAGGAAAACTCATACACAGAGGCTAAATTTCCATTGTGGAAGAGCAGAGTGGGTCCTTTCAGGCATTTTAATGCCAAGTCAGGTCAGCTGGGTTCAAAGTGACCCTAATTGGCCCTTTGGCACGATGTGAGATTTTCTACCTGGAGCCAAGCAACACTTGAAGGTGTGAAGTTCCTTTCTGTCTTTGAACGCAGCAAAGAAACTGTTTCCAATCTGATCTTTGCTCCCAAATGTCCCCTGATAAGGCAGGTAATCTCAGTACCATAGGAAGTGGATTTGGAGTGATCTAGAGTTGAACAATCATGCTAAAAGCTGTAATTGCACATTGACTTCCACCATATGGATACGTGGTACGATATATCATGATTGTATGCTTTGGACAAATATAGTACCTTCCATCAGAGAATTTCAAAGCATGCTGCAAATATTAATTAATTCCATTTCTCATTACAGATAGAGTAGGAACAGAGCGTTTAAGTGGCTTGCCCAAAGTCATACAGCAATTCAATAGCAAAGCAAGTAATTAGAACACCAATCTGCTGGCTCCCAGTCCAATGCCTTTAACACCAGGCTCTTTCCTTTTATTCATGTCTAAGCTACAAAAGTCACTTGTTCAATATGTAGCTTGCTCTTCCTGCTGTCTAAAGAACTGTTAAACTATTTCTGTTTCAGTCAGTGGTACTCAGTCTATCATGGTGGCTACAAGAAATATAGAACTCCACCATGCGTTCATCTTAGAGGCATCACAGGATGTCTGTGTTTGAAGATGTTGAAGACAGCAGCTGCCACAATGTTGCAATGCTTTTGTTATGTCGTATCTGTGGTAGATCCATCAGTTTTATCTGCTTGAACTTAATGTCAGATGGCACCAAAACCAAACGGAACAGACAAGACAACTGTTTTATAAAGTGAGACGTTAAGTGTCATGATCCTAGAGAGAACAAGCCAAACAATGCTTACCTGGTGCTTGAAAGTCACAGCACTGTTAAATATTTGCAGCTATTCCAAGGAAAGCTATGATTCACTTGCTTCTGGGCATAAGACGACCACCACTGGGATCAGGAAGGTGGATGCCCTCTCCTCCCCCTTCCAATTACAGCACTGGGCAGTTCACCTTTGTCTTAAGCCCCAGGCATTGGTCACAGCCAGGCATGCTACTGGACTAGCCATACCAATGGTCTAATCTGGTGAGGAAAGTGACGGAATAAGGCAGACCAATGGTCTAATCTACTATTTATATTTGAATCGGTTGGGAGGAGGGAAAAAGACCTCCGAAACAATAAGGATTCAGTTCCTAGTCCAGCTGTGATGGATAGATAGCATGCGCTGCGATCCCCAGGTAGTTCTACAAACTGCTTTGGAGAGCCTCCTTGAGAACAGGGGTATAGATGTGTCAGTAACACAGGGGCAGTCTATCAAAGCAGGTGAGGTCAAGCTACAGGAGAGCACAACATCAGGAAAAAATCTCTTACTATACCTAGAGGAAGCATGGACAAGGCATTTCATTTCAAGGCAGTCCATGGATGGAATACTGGACTGCAAGCATAGGGAATGAGGAATCACATCATTTCTCTTCCCCTTCCCTACTTGTAAACTTTGATATAGAAATCAAAACGGAATATGATCAAACTGTATTGTGTAAAATTCAGGAGGGGGTCACAAAGAGCCTAGATAAAGAGAGTCAAATGCTTCATATGCTAAACTGCCAAAATTTAAGTTGAAGTAAGGACCTATCCTCACCACTGTCTCTAATCTGACTGGCAGCAGAGAGAGGCACAATCAGATGGGAGAGATTTACTTTGGGAACCTAAGATCAGCTATAAAATATACTCTCATCTCATTACCACATTTTGGTTATTAATAGAAACTGCTTCCCTGCCACCCCCCAACTGCACACATGCCGGGTACAATCGAAGTAAAGAAGGAATTTCAGTCAGTCTGTTCCACATCTGCAGAACATAAAGGCAGTGTTATGCTGAGACATGTTTAAAATAGTACAGGCCTTTTCAGACACTTACTGCTCGCTACTCCTGTCGAACTAAAGATTCAGCTATACACTTAAGATGATGCATCCTGTATAGATTTCCTGTTTCCTGGAATATCTTCAGCACATCAGCACGTGACATAATTTCGTTCCTAACAGAGAAGCGTTCACTGGAGCTGGTCAAACATTTTCCGACAGAACATTTTTCTGTTGGAAAATGTCATTTCGTCGAAGTTGACAGGTTCCTCAGCAACACCTTGATTTTGAGGTTTTGTTAAAAAAATAAATAAATCCAAACGAAACACTTCAAGAAGGTTTAAATGTTCTATTTAGACCTTATCAGAATGGCAGGTATTGATCTTTCATTTTGAAATTATTTTTGTTTTGAAATAAAATTTATAATATAAATAAAATTAAAAATAAAATAAAATTCAAAAAGTCAAAATTGAAACAAAGTGTTTCAATGGACCGGACACACATTTTTTGGAAAAATTCTGTTTTGCAGAAAGTTTCAGCTTTTAGTTCCAATTTGTCATGGGAAAAAAAAAAAAAAAAAAAAAAAGTGAAAAGTCAGAATTTCCCCCGCCAGCTCTAGTGCTCACACCCAGAACCTGCCAAGTCAATTCACACCCTAGTGCAGTATTTCTCAAATGCGGCCACCAGGGCTTTTCTTGTGGCCACAGCCTCCTGGGCTGTTATTGGGGTGGGGGCAAAGCAGCAGCCCCTCCCCCTCCCTGGTGCTCCTGGATGCAGTGCCTTGGTGTTGGTTGCTGGGGCCAACAGCAGGGGCTGGGCCCTGCTCCCTCCCCTTCCCCAGACACCTGGGGCACAACGCTGGAGGAGCAGGTAGCCAGTGAGATCCCCATCTTCCTGGGGCAGCGGGACTCAGGCTTTGGGCTTCAGGCCTGCGGTGGCAGGGCAGCAGGCTCTGGCTGTGGGGCTTCGGGCACTAGCCCCGGGCTCTGGCTGCATGGCGGCAGGCCCCAGCCATGCAGCTTCGGGCTCTGTCCACCAGCTGCGGCAATTCAGGCTGCAGCCCCCTGCTGCCTCCCCCAGCCACCCTTCCATTTCCATTGCCCCGGCCCCTGCTGCGTCCCCTGACCCCACATCCAAGGCTTAATTTGTCCCCAGCCTTGCCGGGGCTAAGTAAGTCTGCCGTGAAAAGTGATAGCTGTATATTTGTTAATATCACTTTTCACAACAGACTTACTAGCTAGCAATAAATAAATGACAATGATTTCGACGTGTATATGTGCATATGTATTTGTTTTTCCTAAAGCTAATTAAGTATTTTAGAGAAAAGTGTGAGGACAACAAATAATTTGTCCTGAGAACCCCTGCCCCAGTGGGCAGTAACAGCAAGACCAACAGCAATTGAGTGGGTGCGCCGGTTGCACTGCTGGTGCCACCAGAAGCGAAACCTGCAAGCATGGCCCCATGTCCTATGCCGCGCTCCAGCACAGCATACCATGCTAGGGAATCCATCAATATGCAGAACTGCGTCCTCTCCCTGCCCTCCCCCCATTCTGGTCCCTTGTGTATTTTGTTTGATATTGAATTCAATTTATTTTATGCTCCCCCTAAAGTTAAAAGTTGCCGACCTGCTGCAGGTTTATGTATTGAAAATGAGCAAACAAATTGTGGCCTTGGTGTGGGGAAGCTGGAGGTTGAGAAAGCTGGGCCACTGCACAATTGAAGCTTCTGGCACCAAAGGTGTGAGAAGTAGTTTGAGCGTTGATACCACGAAGAGTGTCTCCTCTGTCTTTCCCTTCATGTTTTGGACAACTGCTACTTATCATATGCCACTACATTTCCAACTCAGACATCTTGATGCTGTGCTAAAATGTTCAGCAATGAAAAAGTTAATTTTGACATTTAAATCATAATCATTAGGTTCCAGAATCAACACCACATAGCTTGTTTTGGGATGTCTGCAGACTCACTAAGACAGTATCGCATTGGTTACACTTGATTCCATGTGGACTACAGACAAATTCTGGATCACGATTATGAAACAATTAAAAAATTATCCACAGTTATGAGACAATTTAAATGGCTGCATAACCGTGTTATATCCAGGGATCTTGTTACCATTAGATCAGGGATTAGGCAGACAATGGCAGCAGGGGCACAGTTTGCATTGCGTCTGCTTGTACTATACTTGTTCTGTGGATAAAGAGAGGATTTTACTCTAAAGTTGAACACAAATTTAGGTTACATATTGCAATGGCTCCCACCACATCTTCATTTTCTAGCTAAATTGTCCTAATTCCTGAAACCTTCTAACAACTGCCATTGGATACAGCATAATTCCTAAACTACTACCTCCGCTGAATTTGCAAGTTAGCATGTTTGACTCCTCGGGAAGCATTGAGAGTCACTTCTCATCCCTACTTTCTGCTCTCTATTAGAATCAAATGTTGCAATAAGAGGCTTGATACAAGCCTGCTCATTCAATGAACCAGCTATACCAGGGATATATGAATCAAGGCCTTTCTGTCTAGAAGGATTAAGATCAGAACATCAACTCGTTCAACTAGTATGCCAGGAACCCTGCACTATAAATGCATATACAGATAAATAAAATAAAGCCATCCAGGAAGATGAATGAAGGCGTGTTCCCAGGCTAAGTCATAAGCCCTGATTAATATATAGGCCAGATCTGGAATGACCTTTCAGACACAAGGCTAACAGCCTGCTCAGAGGATGACTGTGAAATAGACTGCAGCATGGATTTACAACAGGTCCAAGGAATCTATAGCATGAGAAACCCCATGTAGAAATTCTGAAAAACAACTGCAAATACCGGTGCCAATGTGCTTTCCTACCACCCATGGGGAAACAAGAACATTTTGACTGTATCTGGGATGTGTCATCCAACCCCAGATGTATTGGAGATGCTAGGCTTTGCCTTCCAAGATCACAGGAATACAGGGCTACTCAGCCATTTGTCACCAAAGATCGCGCATGGGCCAATGATTTTCCACTATTAAACATCCATCACCAGAAGTTACTGAATTCTATAAGGCACACAACATGTGGAAGCCATCCCACATTGAAGTGCTTATATCACTGCACTTACCCAGATGATTTCCCTCTGAAGTGGGAATAATTTATGGCCCTTCTGAATGATAACCGTCATCCCAGCTTTCCCCATCAGCAGGTGCAGAGTACTCGCTGAAATGAATGCAACCCTTCCCTAAACCTGGCCCAGTCTGACGTCCAAAATAAAAATGATGATAGTAGCCAGGCAGCCTCCCTTGGAAGGGCTCTGTATGACAGTTTTAACCGCATGCTAATATAAACTGGACCGTGCTTTTGAAATGATTTCCCCCCTTCACTGTTTTGTAGCACAACTTCTGATCCACTTCTCTGTATAAAATCCATGGCTGACATACGATAGACGGGCAGCTGGCAAACGGCTGCGGCAGAAGCGGCAAGCTGGGTTTCTGCCTATACTGTCTTTTTGGAGAGTTTAGTGTAGCGATGGCCAGGGAGTTATGAAAAACACAGGGTAGGTGTGGGGACTAAAGCCAACAGAACTGCAGCACCAGAGTACTTTTGTGTGTGTGAAAAAATACAGTATCAGGAGCCCTTTCTCTCCCACACACGCACAGAAGAGGTGGGGGTGGAAAGGAGAGCAGCAGCACTACGTCCCCACACAAAGCTACGAAAGCTTAAAGGCTAATGGTAAATGATGTGGACTCTCAGTGTCCGTAGCTGTAATGCTGTAGGCCCTTCTTCCATTGTCTACAACAGCAGCTTCCGGACGTTCTGGCTACGCTCCCAACCTGCAGCCAGTGAAATCTTGAGCTACTGTGTAAGCTGACAGTGTTGCCTCCATTATATTCTGTACACATCTTGGTTGAGATCATTAGAGCTGAAGTAGAGTTTAATGGGAGAGTTCTGACATCCTGGAGAACGTTTGTTGCCAATTGAGCTTACTCAGCAACACAACATCTTTCAGCTAGAAAATGATTCACGTAGCTCCCTTTAAATAACGTGCAAGTGCGCGCACAGGGGAGGGAGTCAAACTGGAGACACTACTGCTTTTAGCACTACAGCTCGCTAGGTCACTATAGCAACCTGGATATTAATTATTACATCTGCTGCTTCATTTCTGCCAGCCAACCACAGGCTAGGGCTGACACGCTGGGAAACCACTATAGAGATGGCCACATCTACTGCCTCTGACTGTTGTTTAGTGCATGATTTTACAACCCCACTGCACACGCTAATTCTCAAATTATTCTCCCCCTCCTCCTGGAGTCCCTGCTTACATTAGGCTTTTCTACCCAAAGCTTCTAGTTACTGCTGGCAATAACTCCACCAAGCTCCACCCCCAGTAGCAATAGCAGGAGCACTAGGGGCTGGTCTACACTGGGGGGGGGGGAGAATCGATCTAGGATACGCATGCAGCCTCAGGAGTTTTAATCACGGTCACACTGACCTGCTTTGAGCATGCATAAAACAACAGTTGTCTCCTGGTGCCCCGTCTGCACTAGTTTGCCCAGTGGTGAAGCTGAACTGGTGATAGCACTGATTACGGTGACCAGAGATCCCGATTTTATAGGGACAGTCCCGATTTTTGGGTCTTTTTCTTATATAGGCTCCTATTACCCCCCATCCCCCGTCCCAATTTTTCACATTTGCTGTCTGGTCACCCTAGCACTGATGGAAAAATCCTTGGCAAAGAAACCTCAGGTAGACACCCCCCTTGGACTGTCTTTTACCCACAATGTGATGATTTTTGATTTGACACCAGCATTGGACTTTCCCAGCAAGACATTTTTTGGGAGGAGAGGAACTTGTTCTCTTAATGTTAAACAGAAATATAGAAAATCCGAATGTATCTCTCTGCTCTCTTCACATAGCACTAGCCCCCACACAAACTCACCTTCCCCCATGATGCAGCATTTCATCATCAATAGGAAGTGAACCAGTCACAGTTTAATAGGGACTGAGCAATGTATGTGTACATGAAGGTTGCCCCTGATGATGCAGGAAAGCCAGTATCCCAGCCAGTTAGGAGACTCATTTCTGAAGCCTAAATGTGAATGTTATCAAAGGCAAGTGCCAGTGGGTGTGGTGTGCTTGAGCCTTTACAGGTTTTTCGAGTGCATTACATAGCGTGAAGGGTGCGTGAGAAAGACAGCCCCTCCTTTTCTAGGAGTCTTATTACTACACATCATTCAGCTTGCAACTCTGAATCACCCTTACTGGATTTACCCTAATGCTGAGGAGTCGGGATCAAGTCTCACTAATGTAAAAAAATGTTTCCCCCTGTTTGACCAAAGTAACCATTTCTTGAAGACAATGACTTTTCAGCTTACGACTTTCAGGTTTGCCAGGAAGTCAGTACTGCCCAGCATGAAGTTACTTTGATTGTGACCCCATCAGGGACCTGTCTACTATTGTATCATATAATTCTCTAAGGCTTGGTCTACCCTGGCAACATATGCTGGTATAGCTCTGTGTGGAAAATCCACATGGACCCACACCCCGGTGTAGGCAGTGCTGTGAGCGGGGGCGCATCTAGGCTCACGGGAGGTGTAGAGAGCATCTTCACTAAGCACGACAGAGGTGCAGCTGCACTGCTGCAGCGCTGTAAGTGTAGATAGCCCTGAATGCCCACAATGTGCTCGGTGCCTCTCAAAGACAGCTCACAACACTAACATAACAAGGCAGGGGAGGGTCCAATGGACAAAGGGATGAGGACAGAGGGAGGGGGAGGACAAGTGACAATAAACATCACACAGTTACTCACGGCATGGACTTTGTGAGTGTTCCATTACATTTAGGTTTTTGCTTTTTAAACAATTGCCACTTTCCCTCCCCTCGTACTCTTTGGGGTTGACCTTCGGAGAAGCCTAACGAGGTGCCGGAAGTGCTCTGGCAGAAGGATTCAGGGGGCGTTTCTAAGCTGAAGAGGAAGCACAGACAGTGGCATGGTTGCAAGGAGAAAGGCTGGTGTCACTGACTGAGAAGAAAGGGTGGGAGAGAAACACAGAGAGACCAGGGCCTTGGAAGGAAGGACAATATAGAGCAACAGGGAAGCCAGTGAAGTGATTCTGTAGGTGTGTCTTCTGTTGCATTATTTTGCTGCATGTCCCTCCATTGCTGCCATTGGTCAGAGTGCTAGAGCAGACAGGAATCCAACTGGCTGCCAGTGTTTTCAGCACCAAGTTTAACCAGGCTCAGAACAGGTTACATGACTTTTTAAAGTGCCATTTGCTGCTAGCACCTTGTCTACACTAAGTTCCACCAGCAGTAGCAATGATTGGAAAGCAAACCAGAAGTACCAGAGAGAAATTTTAGCAACAACTTCCTACTGAGAAGTGGTGGGGGGGTACAGGTTCAGAAATGTTAAGAACAAGACTTGACCTACTTTGACTGTAAAGTATCATGCACACCTATATGAAGATTCCAGGACTGTCACTGTCTGGGTGTCATTCTTAAGCCTAAAACGTCTGCTGAGTCAGCATGAAGCTATGGAAATCAGCTACAGGCACGGTTGAGAGCTCTTTATATTTCGAATATCATCACTGGGATTCACGTTCTGTTACTGTCCAATTTTTAAGTTCTCAGCCATTTTGACTTTATGAATTACATTCGTGCAGTGTAAGGCATGTACCTATGCCATGCCAAGAGTTCTAGACCACTGTGAGAGAGGTAACAAACAAACACCATCCTTACTCTACAGCTAATTTGCATGCAACCCTTTAATTGTTTCTGTGAGGTGGACTGCACAGATTGTGGACTATTTGGCCCAACCGCCAATGTCTACTCCCTTGAACAATCACAGGAAATTGTCGGCCTGGGATGCATTCACCTAACTAGAGTTTCATATGGTCCCCATCACAATTGTATTGGAGTGCTGTGGTGTCGGAGCCTAATGAAGGAAACATTCTGTAATCCATTAGCACTAAAATAGAAAGTGTTAATGTGGACCAGATTCTAAGAAACATAGAAGTAAACGGATTAACTTTTTTGTAGAAGAACAAATGGGTAGGATGGAGGCTGTGAAGAAGGGTTCCTCTGCAGAAACCCCCATTGAAGGAAAATCCAGGAGCAGATAGAGAGTAGTTATGAAACAAAGTCTTCCACAGTGCCAACCAGTGCCAACAGTGCCAAAGTAACACAAGTGAAAAATAATATATGTAAAACAGAAATAAAATTTTGAACTCCTATGCCCTCCAAGGAATTATCACAGCAAGACAATATTAAAAGAAAGTGACAGCTGGCACTCTAGGTGTTTGGTATCAGCTCTGGGCTCTCTAAAAAACAACAAACCAAACATTAAAAAAAAAAAAACAGAGTCTCATAACTGAATCATTAAAGTCAACCTACTTCAAGCCAAAGGACATCTAGGAATACTGAACCTGCTTCCACATATTTCCTAAAACAAATCTCATGAACTTACAGCTCCATACAGAGGGTCCTGTGGCACCTTTGAGACTAACAGAAGTATTGGGAGCATAAGCTTTCGTGGGTAAGAACCTCACTTCTTCAGATGCAAGAAGTGAGGTTCTTACCCACGAAAGCTTATGCTCCAATACTTCTGTTAGTCTCAAAGGTGCCACAGGACCCTCTGTTGCTTTTTACAGATTCAGACTAACACGGCTAACCCCCTGATACTTAGCTCCATACAGGATACTAATAGTTAGAGATACCATACCTACCCCTTACCCCAACCTACAATAGCCACCTTTCAGAGAATGATCCCAAAGTATGCTTTGGGGGATTCTACCCACCTACCTTGAAGGAGATACATTAGATCCTGATACTACGTAGATTGGTAAACTGATCTTTATGTGTCAGCAAAATTATGGCCAAGAATTTAAATGGTTCCTATGGGGAAAAACCCCTCAACATGAAGTGTAGCGGGGAAAAGAATTGGGCAGAGGTATAAAGGGATTGTTTTAATTTGGGGGTCAATCAATCACAAAGATCCAATTACTTCTGTTATTGATGGTTAGTCTTCTAACTGCACTGCTAAATATCCTAAATGCTGCATAGATGGGAGTAATGGCAAATGAAGGGAGTCTCTGAGATCTGTGCACGAATCCAGAATGGTGGATGAATGAGCCAGTTTCATTTTCAGCCGTGTTTGCTGAGATGCTCCATGGTGATCCCAACATCACTTACACTGAATAAAAAGAAGCTGGGAAGCTATAGAATAAAAATCCTGGCATTTCTGCTCCAGTTATTGTTCTCTCTGCCTTCTTCACTGATCTATTAGCACAATTCACAAAGGCAGGAGAAAGGCAGCTTGCTGTGAAGAAACAACTATGTCTCATTTAAATAACTGACCTATTTCTGCTCTTACTTTGCCTAATTTACTCAACAAGAAGTTTGGATTTTCAGAAATGGCTGAAAGAAACATGCTGCATTGACTCACATGTAAACACTCTCACCAGTGGCAAAGCCAACACAAAACAGGATGCACAAGACAGCAAAATAACTTTTCTGAACATGAAAGAACTTTCACTGGTGGGGAAAGTGTCATTTTACTAAAAATCAAGCTAGTTTTTTTTTGCGGGCTTGGCACCTGGTGCTGACTGAGGGATTAACTCCCAGATTCCATTTACCCTCCCCAGAGTTCCCCACAGTATACAGGTTTGGTTTGGACCCATGTGAACAACCAGACTACTAAAATAAAAGCAAGGTACAGGCAAATTGGCAATTTCCCTGAGATTTAAAGATATAAATAGAAGTCTTCTGAGAATTAATGTAGCTTGTAAAACAGAAGCCCCCTTCAATCAAATGAGGTAGCTCTAAATTTTGTTGGTTTTGCAGGATTAAAATGAGGTATATTCAATATTTTTGTGCAATAGCATTGAAATGTATGCATTTTTTATTTCAGTGTTCATGTGAATATACTTAAGGATGTTACAATTTATGCATGTGTGAACAGTTGCTATAGTTGGTTAAGTGACCTGGAAACATCATGTGACTATTTCCTGCTATCTGTAACTCTATTTCCTGTTTGGCTGGAGGGTTCATACCAAACAAGAAGTATATATTTACATTATCTGTGCTACTGGTCAACCTTTCAAATGATCTCTAGTGCACATCACACTGCTTTACTGAAAGGGAGAGAAGACAGGTCAAAATTAAATTAAGAGAAAAGTTGTATAGAGGAAAAGGTAACAATTTAGGTATCCAGCTCTTGAACTAAATTGTGTTGTTGTTGCCTGTGTACCCCATTGCAACAGAAAAACAGGCTTCAGGATGCAAGCTTTGGAGGCCAGACATGTTACTAGGCACAGTAAAATGCCTTTAACTACCATCTGGCACAGTTTTTATGCTCAGCTGAAAGAACTGATCCTTCCTCCTATCTCCACCTGCACTACAGGGAAGAGTTTCTAGTTAAATGCTATTTCTGCTGATGAGCCTCCCTCCTAGCCACCCCCAACCTTCTGTTTCATGTTGATTGGAACCAATGCCAAAAGCGGTCATTGCTGGCAGTGACAGACAGCACCACGGCTGGTTTCTCTGCAGTCAGTCACAGTGCTGCTGCTACACCTGCCTGCCACTGCAAGGTTCATTTGGGCCCCCCATTCTTTTGGATTCTACCCACTCCCTATTTCCTAGATATAAACCTCTCCAAACATGAACACCCTTTGGTGGCACCATGCTGATCTAAAAAACTAGACATGTCAATTTGTTCCCCTTCAGAAACCGACAGAATGAAAATATAATATTTGGGATCTGAAGTAATCAGCCTTTCTAAACCTGTACTGCAAAGGTCTGGGATATTTGGGTTTTATTCCTAGGTTTGCTACAGACTTCCAATGTGAGCTGGGGAAATAACCTCCACCGCAAGTGTGTCTCAGTTGTAAAGGGCTTAGCTACCTACCTCACAGGAATAGGGCAAGACTTACTTCATTAATATTTGAACTCCTCAAATGGAAGAGCGCCAGACAGGGGCACAGCATTGAAGTTCCATCTATTCAGAGCTGCCAAGCAGTGGCATGTTCACCATTAATATCCATGTTTGGATGGAAGGTGCTACAGAAGTCCAAAATATCAGTGTTGCAGGGGTCCATGCAGGGAGGAGGCAGTGGATTTACACAATGGGTGTTGTACACAAGAGTTTGCCACATCAACTAAATGGCTGCAAAAGTAAAGCCATTTACAAACCCAATATCTGTAAGTCTCAAGCATTCGGTATTAATTCTTTTTACTGCAACCATTCCAGTTGAGGAAAACATTCCCCTCCTCTGATTCTAATCAGCTTCCACTCTCCTTTGGGCTTACCAGAGTTAAATCTTCCACATTGCTTGCTGTGATAAATTGAAAAATCGAGCTGCGAATTGGAAAAATGAATTGCAAACCAAATGCCGCCACCAATAATAGATTAACTCTTTGTTCCAAGGCTATCACAGCACGTCAAGAGGCTTCCTGAAAAATGCTATGTATTTTGTGAAGAGCCATTGCCGTGACAAGATAAGATGCCACCAATTTGTGAAATAATTGCTGAGAAAAGAAACATCCCCCTCCACCTTTTGAGGCAAGGTCTGCATGCACACCAACTGATGAGCTCGACTGTAGATGTACCAAAAGGGCAGTGAATCTGATCTCAATACATTGCTTGGAAAATAACTACATTATGGTATCCAGACAGTTGTTCAGTGTATTTTTTAAATATTTAAGCAATCTTTCTTAAAAAAAAACCCAACGGTATGTATTTCTATGTAGCAGAAAACTTGCTCTTAACAATGGAAATGGGACATTGGCTGGAGAGGGCCAAGGATTGGAGGTGGCATTGAGCATTCACTCTCTCAGGTTCGTGGCTGGCTGGTTCCTGCTCAGTAGCTCAGGGCTGACCCCCCCAGGTCAGATTGGCAGTGACCATGCAGTTTTTTCACCTTCCTCTGCAGCGTGGGGTGCAGGTCACTTGCCAGGATTATCTGGGTGTATCTCACTTAATCATTTCCCTACCACTGGTGCACCTCGTTCCCTCTTATTTTCTGCCTGTGGCGCGTGACAGTCTAGTCTGCTGTGGGCTGTAATACTTTGGTTTCATTTCGGTTGTAGGGTTTAGTGTGCTAGTGCTGGGCAGTGTTGGTGACCTGTGCTATACAGGAGGTCAGACCAGATGACCTGGTGGTCCCTTTTGGCCTTAAATTATAAAATTCTATGACTCCAAAGTCAGAAAGCTTTTCTTTGCCGCTACGGAGGTAACACTTGGGGGCTTGCTGCAGACTGGCATGGGAATCTCAACCTTTTCATAAAGTTAAACAGTCTCTGACAACCTCCCTTACCATCCACAATTGGGTGCATCGCCGCCCTTCCCTTTTGCAGTCTGAATTTTTCTAACTACAGCAATTACGTATATGGAAAAGTAATATATTTGTAGTTTCTTTTAATGCAGTTTAGCAGCTGGAAGCAAGAAGGTGGTGGCAGAACCATGTGACCAGACAGCTCTCTTTCCTACAAGTAAGTGCTCCCTGGACCACAGTGGGGAACTTCAACTCTTGCACAAGACTAACACACACACACACAAAATTGAAGGATTGAGAGGTTGAGTCTACAGAAATGTCCCTTGAGGGATTTTACTGTCACAAACCCTTGGACTTCTCTTCCCTGGTTAGTTCTCTCTCGGTACATATACTGCACTCATCACCATGGTATCTATGCACTAAAAGATGCTCAGGTTCAACCAGCAGTTATGGGCTTGATGTAGGAGTCAGCAGATGAAATTCTATGGCTTGTTCTATGATGGTGGTCAGCTGTCACTAGATAATCATCATGGTCCCTTCTGGCCTTTACATTTATGAAGAACTCTGTAGAAGATTTTTTTAAAAGAAAGGATATGCCTTACAGTCTCTCTCTGATTAAAATCCTGCCATCTATACTGATAGACAACAGGCCCATTCACACCATTAGCCAAAAAAAGAGTTTACAGCTCATACATGAGCTGCCAAGTTTTGTGCAGCTCTGTGCATGGACATTTGATTCAAGTTATTTAGTGAACTAATTTGCAAATCTACATACAACCAGAAACTTTCAGCTTATAAAAGAGTGGATTTATTGCTCTTGAAAGGTGTTGGCTTGATAGTCCTGGCAAATTAAGTCCTCCATTTATCTAAAGGACAGTAGCAGGGCAAACTTCCTACATACTATCTGCATTCCATGCATCTGAAGATGAAGAATTCAGAAAGAAGTGTCTGTTGGTCTGTGTACATGCCCTTCCTCGCCTCATGCCTCCAACCGAGGAGATAAAGGGCAGAAGAGATTGACCACCTTCCAGTTCCTTCTCTACTATGAATCCATGAATGATCCGAAGAAAAGGGGAAGGAGGATGGGTAGAGGAATACAGATAGGGACCATACATCTCGAAGAACCTCTACTATCAGATAAGTAACTCTCTCTTCTTCTTCAAGTGCCAGTCCCTATGTATATTCCACTGTGGGTGACTGACTGACAAGCAATACTCAAGTAGTAGGAGGGTGCAAGGATGCAGGCAGCAGAGATGTTGAAGGACTGTTGTCCCAAAAGATGCATCAGCAGGTGAGTCCTGGACTAAAACATAATGTCTTGTCAGCATGTGAATGGAATGCCACACAGTTGCTTTGTAAACGTCAAGTCAAGGTATTCCTGAAGTGAATCATTGATGCTGCTTGTGCTTTTGTAGAATGAGCCCTCACCCCGTGAGGAGGAGGGAGATGAGCCAGCTGATACAGTCCAAGATTCATTTAGTGCTCCTCAGAGGATATAGCCTGACCATGGACACTTTCTTCTATGGAGAAACAGCGTAGGAGATTTTCTGACTAGCTTTGTCCTTTGCAGGTAAGAGATTAAGTCTCGTCACATGTTGAGGGAATGAAGTCTCCTCTCCTATTCAAAGGTGCGTGGTTTCAGGAAAAACAAACAAACAATAAGTGGAATGACTGATTCTGATGAAACTCCAAAACAATTTTGGGGGTGAAGTTTTCTTTACTGGTGGAAAGGTCCTAACTAGGCCCTTCCAGAACCTGATAGTCAATGGGTGAGCGAGAATTGAGTAACTATGTGAGGATGGGTGGGTGGGATGCACACAGTGATTGCTGCCACGTGGGCCTGCAAAGAGTTGATGGGAAGACCAGCTGTTTTGAGGGAAAAGAAGATTATCCAGAATAAGGGGAATACCCGCAGCTTCTGGGGATATACATTTTTTTGTGTGCCCAGATAAATGCTTTCACTAGGATAAGTAGCATGTCCTTGTGGAATCTTTTTGACTATTAGTAAGTATGTTTTACATCGCTTCAAAGCGTGAAGGATCTAGAGTTGATGCTCATCCAAAAACCATGCTCAAGGTAGGAGCACAAGGAAGGGAAGGCATAGTTAACATGAGCTGAACACTGAAGGAGGAGAATATCACCCTAAGAATGCTTGCCTCTGACGAAGTGGGTATTCACCCACGAAAGCTTATGCTCCAATACGTCTGTTAGTCTATAAGGTGCCACAGGACTTTTTGTCACCCTAAGAATGAAGCACTAGGGCTCCTTTGAAGCAGTATATATTGTACTTCCTGTTCTTTTGGGAGGTGAACAGTTCCCTCGTGAGGGGTCCACATAGAGCAAAAATACTGCTTAGCACAGAGTCAAGTAGCTTCCACTTGTGGTTGATAGCAAAGTGCCTGCTGAGGGAGGAGTCTGCCAACACATTTTGATTCCCTGGAAAGTAAATTGCCAAAAGGGTGATTCAACTGCTGATACACCAATTCCATAGACTGACTGCTTCTGCCTTTGGGACTATATCTCACTCTTCCCTGCCTGTTGATGCAAAAGACAGTAATCATATGTCTGACATTATGAGGACATGGTGACAATGATGAGTGGGAGAAAGGCTTTATACATCTCTCAGACTGCCCACAATTCCAGAATGTTCATGTCCATCCTGGCCTCTCGGGAGGTCCACGTACTCTTTGCTGTGTGGCTGTCCACATGGGCTCCCTAGTTTAAGAGGAAGGCATCTGTAATGACTGTCCTATCTGGTGAGAGGGAAAGAAAGGAAAGGCTCACATACCTATTGGTGATTCTTCCAGTGTGGTAGATATAATGTTACTTTAGTGAGAACTGTTCCTATAATGTTCATGGACTGTTTGCTTGGTGAGTACATTGTGTGAAACCACACTGGTAGGCTATTCCACTCTCCTCGCATGTCAATATCCAGCATATACTGTCAAGGCAGCAAGTTAAAGAAGTAGTTCCCAACGTTATGTGAGGGGAAAAAATGAATACACAGTTTGTAACATAAAGAGAGGGAAGAGTCTGGGAGTGGACAATATTCGGCCAGAATATCTCAAAGCAGGGGAAGATACTCTCTTCAAAGCATTGGCGCAATGGTTCACCATCTACACCAATAGCAAGTGTGTTCCAGATGCATGGAAGAAATCAAAAACAATACTACTGATGAAGAAAGGTGACCTAGAAAAACTGAGCAACTACTGTCTGATCACACTCCTCTCACAAGTGTATAAAGTCTTCACCCACATCATACTCAATCGGATTAAGAAGGATCTCAAAATGCACGAAAGCAGAGAACAAGCTGGTTTCTGCTCAAGGTATTCGACAATTGATCACATCCACTCAGTTGGGCAGCTCATTGAAAAATGCAAGGAATACAAAGTACCAATGTATATTGCATTTGTCAACTACAAAAAGGCATTCGAATCGGTGGAGATTAACGCTGTACTCAACGTGCTAAATGAAATTGGAATTGACCTGAGGTACATTGACCGCCTGGAAGAAATTAATCGCAATTGCTTGACAGAGATAACATTATTCAATGTCCCCTGCATTATTACTATACGTAGAGGAGTCAGACAAAGCAACACAATCTCACTGAAGCTGTTTGCAACAGTACTGGAGTCGCTGTCAAGAAATTGAACTGGGAAGAAGGAATCAGAATTGACAGAGAACAGTTAACGCATCTTCTCTTCGCTGATGACTGTGTAATACTGGCAAAGGACACAGGAGAACTGGAGAACAAACTGCAGCAACTGCAAACACTTTTGCATGATATCAGGTTGGAAGTGAACACATAGAAGATGAAATGGATGTGGAATGAGCATTGTGCAGAAGGAATCATCACTGTAAACAGGAAAGAAATCGAGGAGGTTGACAAATATATTTACCTGGGTCAGCAGCTGAGCAGAGACAACTCATCTGAAGGGGAATGCAGTAGGAGGCGAAAGGCAGGGTGGACAAGTTTCAACAAAATAACGACATCTCTAATGGATGAAATGCCCATGAGGAAAAGGAAAGAACTGTTTAACTCCACTGTTCTGCCAGCAATGATATATGGAGCAGAAAGCTGGTCAACGACGAAAGCGGAGGAAGAAAAATTCGCTGTCACCTAGACAGCAAGGGAAAGGCGAATGTGTAAGATATTGCTCCGTGGACATATACCAAACGATGAGATCAGAATGCATACAGAGGTGACTGATATAGTGCAGGCAGTGTACGACACAAAGTGAAGATGGATGGGTCATGTAGTCCGCAGACAAGACAATAGGTGGACAATCCACATCAGTGACCGGATCCCCAGAGACCACAAGCGACTGCTGGGCAGACCGAAAATGCGCTGGGACGATCCCATGACAAAACTCTTTGGCCAGAAATGGAAAGAACGTGCTCGCAGCAAAACAGAATGGTGTGGCGTCAACTTGCGTTTGTGGAGGGACAGAGAGGACAAGCTGGACAAAGGTGACAAAAGTAGGCATCAAAGATGGAGTCTGGCGAATGGTGTGATGCAAGTGCATGAAGCCATACGTCCCAAGAGAGAAAGACAAATGTTGACTGATGTTTGAGGGTTGTTCAAGACTTTATCTATGAGGTTGTTCATCACTTGGAACCTATCCGTCGGCTGATAAACCTGTGCCGTGACTAAATTTCATTGGAGCATCCCTAAATTCAAAGTCTGTGTTGGAGTGACACTGACTTTTCCAAGTTTATGCTGACACCAAGAGAAGACAGGAGCTGAAGCTATTGACAAGTTGACTGATAGGCTTTGTGACTTGTCTTGGCAACAGCAACACAGTTGTTGAGATAGGGGGAAATGCCTAGGCCGAATAGAAGCACTCTGTATTGAAAATGGTCAGCGCCCACTATGAATCTAAGAAAACGTCGGAATGCAGGGTGAACGTCCATGTGAAAGTACATGTCCTTCATATTGAGAGCTGTAAATCACATGCCCCTTTCCAAATATGGGATTATAAATGCCAGTGTGGCCATGCAAAATTTCAGTTTGTGAACAAAGTGGTTGAGATGGCGGAGATCAAGGACAGGTCTCCACACACATGACTTTTTAGGTACTAGAAAGTATGCTGAGTTAAAAACCCTTTCTTTGGTGCTGAAGAGAAACCAACTCTCTTGCTCCTTGCTGAAGGAGGGATTCAGCTTCTTCTTTGAAAATATTATGAGAATGGCCCCTGAAGAGGAGCAGAAATGGAGGTTTTGGAGGAGGCAGGGAGGTAAATTTGATTGCATAGCCAGAATGCATGATGTTTTACACCCATGTGTTCCATTGTTATTGCACTCCAGGTGTGGAAAAAGAGTGTTAGATGACCCCCAAAGGTACCATCTCGGAGGAAGGGACATCAGTTCCTCAGGGGATTCTATGTCTCCTGAGAGAGAAAATGCTGATTCTGGAGCCATCGGCTTAACCAATGGTTCCACTGGAAGGAAATCATGGCTGGACAATGGGATGAGGGACAGACTCCTCCCAATAGCTGCATTTCCTGGTGGAATCAGGACCTCCATCATTAGGAAAGGACCTGATCATGATGGAGATTGGGGTCAAGGAGAGGAAAAATGTCATCAGGTGGAGCATAACACTCTGCTGTCCCTGGAGTGTGAGGGTGTCCTGTCTACCCAAACCAACTGAGCCGGAACAGATCCAGTTTGAGCCACAGTCAAGCAAGGCAGAACTGGTACTGTTGGTGTCTGAAGTTCCCAATGGTTGCCCTTTGTTGGTGCCACTGGTTCCAGGTATTTAGGCTTAACTGGAACTGGAGGAACTGATGCTGCTGGAGTGCGGTCTGGTACCAGTGGAGGCCTGGATTTGTGGGCTTTCCTGCCACAACCCTGAGACTTAGGCCATTCTAAGTCCTCATGGGCTGAGTGGGAAGTCTTGGTTGATTTCAGCAGTCGTATCTGATGTTTAGAAAGGTACTTTACAAGAGGATTCGCTCTTGTGTTTGTGAAAATGCTCCCAGCCTTCCTGATGATAAGACACTGCTGGGGCATCTGTGGAAGCAGTTTCCCTCGCTCCTAAGACAGACCTCGCGGCAGAAAGGTCACTCATTGCTGACCTGCTTTTGTTGGTATATCTAAGGGTCCTGGAGTTCCTACACTGGCAGAAAAACTCCTTCTGTTGGTGTACTCTGCCAATGAGTTACATAACAATTTTTGAGATTGCACTGGACCTTTGGGTTTCCTAGGTTTTATCCGTGGCCTTGGGAGCAGAGTGGTCTAGTAGTGGTTAGAAAAGTTATTACAGACAGTTTAAACCAACACATAGATTTGGCACATTGACAGGGAAAGGCAATGTGGCTAAGTGGCTGAGACTTGTCTCTGTAATATTAGAGACATGGCTTCTATTCTCAGCTCTGCCAGAAAGCATGTTTTGCAATCCCCTTTACAACACAATACAATAGTTGGGAAGAATGATAGTTGCTTGCCTCCCCTTGTAGAGATATAAGGCCGTCAGTGATAAAAGTTGTGAATGGTACAGAGAAATTAATAGCATTCTATAGAATAGGTAAGGCCGGAACCCAGGATATCTCCTGGGTCCCAGCCCATTGCAATGTATCCTGGGCCAACATGTATTTCACAGTGAACTCTGGATGATATTTTATCTGAGATACAGGCTGGCCAAATGCATAGTGTCACACAAAATGCATGACATTTGGTTAGCCTGCTTATAATATTTTCAAATTCAGTCAGGTTAATTTGTAGAATTTATCCTAAAGTAACTTCAACTTTTACAGTGGTTCACCCAGCGTGTCTTCCCCCACTCCGTCAACCACCCACTAAGATACACATACAGAAATACCATGCAGGACTAGATAACAATTTGCTCAAAGAGAAGTGAAAACTTCATTTACATCAACCTGAAGTTGAAAGAGGTCAGCTGTTCTTCAGAACGGCCTGAAAAAGTTCTGTGTCAGTAAGAACTGTGAAAAATGTTACTGTGGAATAATTAAAAATTATCTTTATCTGATTCACAGCAGGACACTGCAGTACATCTGAAGCTGTCACGCAGCTCTGTATGTTATGGACCACAAGTTTCAGTTTCGGCCTCACAATCACTTAGAGAAATCTCTAAACTGTAATTGAGCTGCAATTAGTTTGTGCTGGTTTATGCAAAAGCATTCTCTTCCTATAAGGCCTTGTCTACACTGCCACTTTACAGTGCTGAAACTTTCTCGCTCAGGGGTGTGAAAAAACACCCCCATGAACGATGCAAGTTTCAGTGCTGTAAAGTGACAGTGTAGACAGTGCACTGTAGCTGCTCCCCTCGTGGGGGTAGTTTGTTTTTTTTTACAGCGCTGGGAGAGCGCTCTCTCAGCACAGCCACGTTAAAGTTGGTAGTGAAGACATACCCTAAAAGCCACATCTGCTTACGCTCTTGTTTGATCTGTCACAACCCCTCCCACTGCCCTGAGACAGTCCTATTTGAGTTCCCAGAGTAGCATAAATGGAGTCTCTCCATCTGCAGGGGTTTGTTTGTGTTGCCATTTGAGGGAACTAAACAGGAGAGTCTCCATTCCAAGAGACACGGTTTTGCCTCCACCTGCACTTGCTTGTCCTACATCCTGCTTCAAGTGCACAGCTACATTCAGAAAGGAAGCCACAAACCAAGCCTGCCTCCGCACAGAATGCACATCAACACGCACAAAGACTAAAAAATCAACATCTTTTCCAAGAACATCGTTTCATACATTTCTTCAAATGAGGCGCAATGCAGGACTAAGTATCTGATGCTATTAGACTTTTCAATATGCTAGGTTGTTAATGTGGTTAAACCTCTGCCCATCTGTATTTTACAGGGAGGTCAAGAGTATGACCCTAACCCTAACCATCTGTTGCCATGTGATCACAAGTGTAGTAGCAGCTTTCAGAGAAAAGGATTCTTCAAAATGTCACTTCACTGGATATATGCAAAGACCAGAGCAGTCCAGTAGGAAAGAGCATGATGTAATTTATCCTGGAGAGATCTTCATTGCCTTATTATTGTAAGATCAAGACTGGCAATAGTAGAGTTTTGTTTTTATTTTTCCCAAATCACCTTTATCTGTTTGAGAAAGGAGGGGCAAGCAGGTTCTAGATTTTTCTCTATATTCTCCTGTTCTCTCCCTCCTTTTCACTCAAGACTTCAGGTTGTTTTTAAAGCTCTAGAGGACTGACTAGAACTCTCTGCAGCCCACCAATACTGCTCAACTGCTCAGAAGCGCTCCTATCGACCAGCCTGAGTCACTGCCCTGAGGATGATTATACACGCTGCCCCTCACAGTACTCCCAACCCCCTTTCTGACCTAGAAAGCGAGAGCAGTATTGAACCTTGGACTCCGGCTGGCAGAATGGAACCTTATTAAGTCACTAGTCTGTTCTCCCCAGCACTGGGCCAAGAATAGTTTTATTTATATAGCAAATGCCACTGATAACTTATGGAGTTATACTTTTAGCCCAGGAAAGCTTATGCCCAAATAAATTTGTTAGTCTCAAGGTGCCACAAGTACGCCTCATTCTTTATACTTTCCTCTTAGTGGCTCATAACCAGTGTTTGGAAACTGTTAACTAGTCCTGAAAGAATTTGTGCTAGGGCCTACCTGCCATCCCTTCTGCACGAACAGTCTTTCCTAAGGTACTGATTAGTAGCTGATCGCAAATCACTATAGTTAGAACTTAGTGCTGTAGACTGGTAGCAACTTCAAGTTTTCAGATGGTCTAGAGCTTGGGCTACTATGTTGTAGTGATTCTAGAAATAGTATCTTCTAAAGCCAAGCTGGAAATGAATTGGGGAAATTACTTATAGTAATTCTGACTGCTAAAGTCTCCTTCACTGAAACCCTCCATCAAAACCACGCTGCTTCTCACATTGTCCTTGGGTCAAGCACCATTCCTTGAACATTATCCACATTACAGCACATAGAATTTTCTCTTGGCAGAACTTATCGTTATTTCCCAAGAGAAGAATCCTGCTAGGTATTTCCACCTTTCATTTGTCAAGACAAAAGACTGAATGTGGGATCAGTCCCAGTGGCAGAATAATCCCTCCTACTCATAAAAAAATGGCAGCCCAAAGCCAGACTGAAAATTCTTCAACCCAAGGATGACGGAGGCAAAAGAGGATCTAAAAAGATAGTTTCTGCTTGGTCCTGCCTGACTTTCTAGAGACTCAAGAGGATAAGGAGTGGAGGAAAAGCATCCCCTAGCTCTCCTCCCCTGTTCCATTAGGAACAAAGCCATCACTATTGGTAATGGATAAAATAATCATGTCTGGAACCAAACTGCTTTTCCTGAGCTCCTGATGGCACTGGCACTCCACTCTGGGGACCCCATACTCGTGGAGTATGGCTAAATACACTGGACAACAAACAGACTCCCCTCCCGTTGGCGTAGGTAATGTCTACACTGAAGCGCTGCACCAGCACAGCTGCAGCTGTGCCACTGTAGGAGTTTAAGCAGAGACATACCCTTAGTTAAGCCAGCGCCACACGCTGTGTAGACAGCTAGTTTGGTTTAAGAGTAAGTTATTTTGAATTCTTTACTGACAAGTTAAAATGAAATAAGTCACTTGAACCAAAATAACAAGGCTTTGCACTGGTTTAACGAAATTGTTTTTAAACTAATTTTAGGTAACTACTGTAAATTTCTGTATAGACAAGTTCTAACTCCGGCTATAAAAGTACTCAGAGCTGCTGGGGAGAAGGGGAAGGGAACAGAATATAAAGGAGAGTGATGCAGGGGTTGCTTTGGAGTGTGATTTTCATTAAAGAAGGTGTGACCGGAAGACTGAGATGAGTGATGGAGCAGGACTCTGCCTGGATGAGCTGGAGCGGGGTTCAAGGAGAATGAAGTGGGTTGTATTAAAATCAGCTTCTACTACTCAGTGTTGTCCAACTCACACTGGGAAACTCACCCAGCACAAACCCCTCTTTAACTAGCCAGTTCAATTTAAATTGCATTTGAGCTAATTAGAAACTACTCACCATCAATATACAGAGAAAACAAAGGGCACCTGTCAGACAGTCCTTCAAAGACAACCTGAGATTACAGCAAGCATTTGCTTCTAAAACATTCCTTCTGGTTCTTCTTACACCATCTCTGTGCAGTATGCTTGGCATTGCTCCTATTCCTCCACAAGCTCCCTCCCTGGAGTTTTTAAAGGCAAAGTAGAAGTCCCCCCTACCCCCATGCCTAACTCATTGTGTTTACTGTACTTTATATCTCAGGTAGAAAGTCAGCTCATTACAGAAAAGTCTGCGAGCACAGTTCTGTCTCCAGACCACAGCACAGAGGTGGGCAATACTGATGATGCACTCGGTTGTCAGGTACTTGTCATGATATCTGTTTTGCATCGTTCTGCATCCCATTTTATTGCTAGGCCTGCCAAGACCCTTGAATGGCCTTTTGTGAATGCTGATCAGTAACAGAACTTGTCATTTTAAAATGACAACTATAGTTTAAAAAACAAATCAATTAATGCAGAATCAGCATCAAGGGGGAAAGGGAAAACAGACTCGGATTCTCAAATAATTGGTCATTTTTAGGTCTATTCATAGTTAGTAAATTGTCTTTTTACAGAAATTTTTCTATTCCCTGGAAAATGGGACTAGCTACTTCGATTGTAAATTCTTTGGAGCAAGGACCTTTCTTGTTCTGTTTGTACAGCACCTAGCACCATGGGTTCCTCAGAGACTCATAAACTTTAAGGCCAGAAGAGACCATCATGATCATCTAATCTGACCTGGTGCACATCACAGGCCCTAGAACCTCCTGTAATAGACCCCTAACCTCTGGCTGAGTTACTGACATCCTCAGATCATGCTTTAAAGTTACAGAGAATCCCCCATTTACAACCTGCAAGTGACCCATGACCCATGCTACAAAGGAAGGCGAACCCCTCCCCCCCCCCGGGTCCTTGTACATGACTAGGGCTCCTCGGCACGACAGTAGAACAAATACATAATATTACGACTTTTTGCTCACTCTGTTTGCGTGTTCTGTCCCTTTCACTACCTTTTGTTTTGCCTAGTTAGATTGCAAGCTCTTCAGGACAGGGAACGTTGGCTTTATGTTTCTATAGTACAGGGGTTCTCAAACTGGGGGTCGGAATCCCTCAGGGGGTTGCAAGGTTATTACATGGGGGGGGGGGGTCGTGAGCTGTCAGCCTCCACCCCAAACCCCGCTTTGCCTCCAGCATTTATAATGGAGTTAAATATATTAAAAAGTGTTTTTAATTTATAAGGGGGGTCACACTCAGAGGCTTGATATGTGAAAGGGGTCACCAGTAAAAAAGTTTGAGAGCCACTGCTATAGTACCTTAGTTGTCTGCCGAACAACCAAGATAGTAGGATTAAAAAAAAACAAGAAAACGTACAATTATCTATAATGAGGCTTTCTGCATCTGTCTTTGAAGTATCTGTTGCTGGCCACTGTTGGAAATAGGATTCTGAACTAAATCATTGGTCTGATCCAGTCTGGCAATTCTTGTGTTCCTAAATGTTTGAAGAAAATTAAAAATCAGGCTCCAGTCTTACCTTTGATTTTTCTAGGACCCACCATGTCAGACAGCTTTCACAGTGGATGCTTCCCTGTCTCCAGAGTAATTGGAGGCAGACCATATTTTTTATTTTTTTTAAATATATTTAAGTCTGGACTTATGACAAGCCCTCAGGAAGAATTCCAGAACAACAGCTTCCAAAGCTGGGAAATTTTAACTATATAAAAGTTTTTTTAGAGAGTGCTATTAAACTCAAACAGCAGGGTCTTGACATGAAATTTAAGGATTTCTTAGAGGAATGTTCTTCCCTTTGAAATTACTATCGGAGGATTCAACTTTACTATGTAGAAATTCAAAAGGGACTTTCAGGCACCCCTTTCTACCACTTGCTGCATCAGCGGAGGAGAGTATTGTGACGCTATTTGGAGTGTCTCCAAACTGTGAATGTTTGCCTCGGGGCAGATTGTCAGAAACCAGGGCAGACACCCCAAGCTGGTGGTGTGTTTTATCATTAGATTACACCAAGCCGATAACAAATTTGAACTCCTAGGTCACCTATACCAGTCTTACCACGAAGTCACAAACAGTCTCCTTAGACTCTCCAGTCTATCTTGCCACCCAGACAAACTGGACTTTGTAATAAAAGGTCACTTACACCAAAAATCACAGCACATCAGGTTGCTCCCAATCCTAAGAGATCAGTCACTTACCTCAGATTAACTGGTACTCTAGATCGTAGACTCATAGAATATTAGGGTTGGAAGAAACCTCAGGAGGTCATCTAGTCCAACCCCCTGCTCAAAGAAAGGCCAAAACCAACTAAATCATCCCAGCCAGGGCTCCGTCAAGCCGGGCCTTAAAAACCTCTAAGGATGGAGATTCCACCACTGTCTGACGAAGTGGGCATTCACTCACAAAAGCTTATGCTCCAATACATCTGTTAGTCTTCAAGGTGCCACAGGACTCTTGTTGCTTTTTACAGATCCAGACTAACACGGCTACCCCTCTGATACTTGACACCTCCCTAGGTAACCCATTCCAGTGCTTCACCACCCTCCTACTGAAATACTGTTTCCTAATATCCAACCTAGACCTCCCCCACTGCAATGTGAGACCATTGCTCCTTGTTCTGTCATCTGCCACCACTGAGAACAGTCTAGATCCATCCTCTTTGGAACCCCCGTTCAGGTAGTTGAAAGCAGCTATCAAATCCCCCCTCACTCTTCTCTTCTACAGTCTAAGCAAGCCCAGTTCCCTCAGCCTCTCCTCATAAGTCATGTGCTCCAGCCCCCTAAGCATTTTCGTTGCCCTCCACTGGACTCTCTCCAATTTGCCCACATCCTTTCTGTAGTGGGGGCCCCAAAACTGGATGCAGTACTCCAGATGTGGCCTCACAAGTGCCGAATAGAGGGGAATAATCACTTCCCTCGATCTGCTGGCAATGCTCCTACTATAGGGTTACTATCCGTCCGTATTTCCCTGGACATGTCCGGCTTTTTCGTCTTTAAATAGCCGTCTGGGAGGAATTGGTAATAAGATAGAAAGGTCCGGGATTTCCTCCCCCCTCCCCTCCATGCAGAGTGCGGCGCAGCTGATAGGGTGGCTGGGCCCGATTGAGCCGCTCCCATTGGCCTCCAGCAGCCAGAGCCCCTCCCCCGCTCTCCCCTCCCCCTGCCTCAGCACTCTGTGGGGGAGGGGCTATGCACACGTGGAGCCAGTAGCTCAAGCTGCATGGTGGTAAGGGGAGTCCCGGGGGGTAGTCAGGGAGCAGGGAGAGGATTTGATGAGTCGGGAGTTATGGGGGGGGCTGTCAGGGGGCGGGGGTGTGGAGAGGGATCGGAGCAGTCAGGGGACAGGAAGCAGGGGGGGTTGGATGGGTCAGGGGTTCTGTGGTGGGCTGTCAGGGGGCAGGGGCGTGGAGAGGGATTGGGGCAGTCAGGGGACAGGGAGGGTTAGATGGGTTGGGAGTTCGCGGGGGCAGTCAGGGGACAGGCAGCGGTTGGATAGGCGTGGGAGTCCCGGGGATCTGGCAGGGGCGGGGGTGTGGTAGGAGTCAGAACAGTCAGGGGACAGGTAGGGAGTAGGGTCCTAGGGGGACAGTTAAGGTGGGGGGGTCTCAGGAGGGGGCAGTCGGGGACAAGGACAAGGGAGGCTTAGATAGGGGGTGGGGTCCTGGGGGTGGTTAGGGGCAGGGGTCCCGGGAGGGAGCGATCAGGGGACTAGGAGCAGGGGAGGTTGGATGGGTTGGGGGTTCTGTAGGGGGCGGGAAGTGGGAGGGAGTGGCTAGGGGGTGGGGCTACCCCCCCCCGGAGTGTCCTCTTTTTTGAAAGTTCAAATATGGTAACCCTATCCTACTAATGCAGCCCAATATGCTGTTAGCCTACTTGGCAACAAGGGCACACTGCTGACTCACATCCAGCTTCTCGTCCACTGTAATCCCCAGGTCCTTTTCTACAGAACTGCTGCTTAGCCAGTCGATCCCCAGCCTGTAGCAGTGCATGGGATTCTTCCGTCCTAAGTGCGGGACTCTGCACTTGTCCTAGTTGAACCTCATCAGATTTCTTTTGGCCCAATCCTCCAATTTGTCTAGGTCACTCTGGACTCTATCCCTGCCCTTTAGCGTATCTATCTCTCCCCGCAGCTTAGTGTCATCTGCGAACTTGCTGAGGGTGCAATCCATCCCATCATCCAGATCATTAATAAAGATGTTGAACAAAACCAGCTCCAGGACGGACCCCGGGGCACTCTCCTTGATACCAGCTGCCAACTAGACATCGAGCCCTTGAGCACTACCCATTGAGCCCGACAATCTAGCCAGTTTTCTATCCACCTTATAGTCCATTCATCCAGCCCATACTTTTTTAACTTGCTGGCAAGAATACTGTGGGAGACTGTATCAAAAGTTTTGCTAAAGTCAAGGAATAACACATCCACCGCTTTCCCCATATCCACAGAGCTAGTTATCTCATCATAGAAGTTATCATAATTATCTCATAATCATATCTCACTATCATAATCATACAAAAGACAGTGCTGGTATCCAATTCTATAGTAAACTAACTAAAGAAAAGGAAATGAGAGCTATTGAGAGGTTGAAGCAGGTAAAATATACGTACAGGTAAGTCACAGTTTGTAATCCCAAATGGTGGCAGTGATGTAATAAACTGCCAGGTTCTCAAAAGTCTTTTCATGATTCCCAGATTGTCTTAGGGAATCTCTGCTTTGCATCTGGTACACTTCCCTGTAAGGGTCCAAACAGTTCAAAGATGCTGGATTTTTCCTTGAATCCACACGTATAGCTTCTTCTGCCAGAAAACAAGCGGACAGTGTCACTATCCATATGGGCTTTTCCTTTGATGACGGAGAGTGAGGAATGCATTTGGGGTTTTTGGGCTCCGATCACCACACACAATGATCACTTGCTTTGAAATTTTTAGCACTTTTCTGTTAAAGTTTTTCATTTGCATGCCAAAAGGCTTCTTTCCCCTTTAATGCTCATTATTTAGTTACAGGGATATACATAAAGTAATTGTTTGCTCCTACATTATAACAGGATGCAGGTAAGTGAAAACAACTACAGTTGTCAAGCGATTAAAAAAATTAATCATGATTAATCGCACTGCTAAAGAATAATAGAATGCCATTTATTTAAATATTTGTGGATGTTTTCTACATTTTCAAATATATTGATTTCAATTACCACACAGAATACAAAGTGTACAGTGCTCACTTTATATTATTATTTTTGATTACAAATATTTGCACTATAAAAAACAAAAGAAATAGTGTTCTTCAATTCACTTACAAGTACTGTAGTGCAATCTCTTTAGCATGAAAGTTGAACTTACAAATGTAGAATTATGTACAAAAGAAACCTGCACTCAAAAGTAAAACAATGTAAAACTTTAGAGCCAACAAGTCCACTCAGTCCTACTTCTTGTTCAGCCAGTCGCTCAGACAAGTTTGTTTACATTTCAAGGAGATAATGCTGTCTGCTTCTTGTTTATGTCACCTGAAAATGAGAACAGCCATTCTCATGGCACTGTTGTAGCTGGTGTCGCAAGATATTTACATAGATATTTGCGTTTTATCCAATCTACAGTGAAAGTGTTCTTAAAACGAACAACATGTACTGGGTCATCTTGCCAGACAGCTATAACAGGAAATATATGGCAGAATGCGGGTAAAACAGCAGGAGACGTACAATTCTTCCCCAAGGAGTTCAGTCACAAATTTAATTAATGCATTTTTTTTAATGAGCGTCATCAGCATGGAAGCATGTCCTCTGGAATGGTGGCCAAAACATGATGGGGCATACGCTTCTCGGCTCTCTGAGCTGTGGTGCAAGTGAAGTATCTGGCACGTACATACCTTGCAATGCCAGCTACAAAAGTGCCATGCAAAGGCCTGTTCTTACTTTCAGGGGACATTGTAAATAAGAAGCGGGCAGCATTATGTCCCATAAATATAAACAAACTTGTTTGTCTTGGCGTTTGGCTGAACAAGAAATAGGACTGAGTGGACTTAATATATGGAGATATACCTATCTCATAGAACTGGAAGGGACATTGAGTCCAGCCCTCTGCCTTCACTAGCAGGACCAAGTACTGATTTTTGCCCCAGATCCCTAAGTGGTCCCCTCAAGGACTGAACTCACAACTGTGGGTTTAGCAGGCCAATGCTCAAACCACTGAACTATCCCTCTCCCCACTCTTGTAGGCTCTCAAGTTTTTACATTGTTTTGTTTTTTGAGTACAGTTATGTAACAAATAAAAATCTATATTTGTAAGTTGCACTTTCACAATAAAGAGATCGCACTACAGTACTTGTATGAAGAGAATTGAAAAATACTATTTCTTTTATCTGTTTTAGAGTGCAAATATTTGTAATAAAAATAATATAAAATGAGCACTGTATGCTTTGTATTCTGTGTTGTAATTGGTTTCAAAGTGGTAGCCATGTTAGTCTGTATCAGCAAAAACAACGAGGAGTCCTTGTGGCACCTTAGAGACTAAAAAATTTATTTGGGCATAAACTTTCGTGGGCTAAAACCCACTTCATCAGATGCATGAAGTGAAAAATACAGGAGCAGGTATAAATACATGAATTGTTGCTTTACCAAGTGGGGGGTCAGTCTAACGAGACAATTCAATTAATAGTAGAATACCAAGGGAGGAAAAATCACTTTTGTAGTGGTAATGAGGGTGGCCCATTTCAAACAGTTGACAAGAAGGTATGAGTAACAGTAGGGGGAAATTAGTATGGTAAAATTAGTTTTTGTAATGACCCATCCACTCTCAGTCTTTATTCAGGCCTAATTTGATGGTGTCCAGTTTGCAAATTAATTCCAGTTCTGCAGTTTCACGTTGGAGTCTGTGTTGAAGAATTGCCACTCTTAAGTCTGTTATTGAGTGACCAGGGAGACTGAAGTGTTCTCCTACTGGTTTTTGAATGTTATGATTCCTGATGTCAGATTTGTGTCCATTTATTGTTTTGCGGAGAGACTGTCTGGTTTGACCAATGTACATGGCAGAGGGACATTGCTGGCACATGATGGCACATATCACATTGGTAGATGTGCAGGTGAACGAGCCGCTGATGGTGTGGCTGATGTGGTTAGGTCCTATGATGGTGTCCCTTGAATAGATATGTGGACAGAGTTGGTTGGTTCCTGGGTTAGTGTTTTTGTTGTGTGGTGTGTAGTTGCTGGTGAGTATTTGCTTCAGGTTATCTGTAAGTGAGGACTGGCCTGTCTCCCAAGGTCTGTGAGAGTAAGGGATCGTCCTTCAGGATAGGTTGTAGATCCTTGATGATGTGCTGGAGAGGTTTTAGTTGGGGGCTGTAGGTGACGGCTAGTAGCGTTCTGTTACTTTCTTTGTTGGGCCTGTCTTGTAGTAAGTGTATTCTACTGTTAATTGAATTGTCTCGTTAGACTGACCCCCCACTTGGTAAGGCAACTCCCATCTTTTCATGTACTATGTATATATACCTGCTACTGTATTTTCCACTCCATGCATCTGATGAAGTGGGTTTTAGCCCATGAAAGCTTATGCCCAAATAAATTTGTTAGTCTCTAAGGTGCCATAAGGACTCCTCATTATTTTTGAGTTGTAATTGAAATCAATATATTTGAAAATGTAGAAAAACATTCAAAAATATTTAATACATTTTAGTTGGTATTCTATTGTTTAACAGTGTGATTAAAACTGCGATTAATTGTGATTTTTTTCAATCGCAATTAATCTTTTTGAGTTCATCGCATGAGTTAACTGCGACTGACAGCCCTAAAAACAACACAAGTAGCAACCGACTAGTTTTCATGAAGTTTAAACACCAAAAACACGCTTATCCATTTAACAATCACTTTGATCTATACTAATATACAAGTGCATTGGCCTGAGGTACTGGCTTGAGCTGGTGCCTGGTCTGCCAGTGTCACAGGGATGTTGACTCTCTGCAGTGTTTTGAGAAAGTGTGGCTGGAAGAGCAAGTAGTAGCCTTGCAGTCATCATCTGATGTGTGCACTCTCTGCACCAGGAAATTATTCCCCCTTTCATGGAGTGAGCAGTAATGGGAGGAATTGTACCTGAGACTCAGTGCCTCTACTGTATACACCTTTACCCCATTGTCTGCATCCAACTTATGCCCTTCTATTTCCCTAAAATGCTTGAATTCAGACAGGATGATGCAGTACCACTTTTGTGTAGAACAGGAAGATTATAGTGACTTTAGGAACGAAGGCCTGTCAAAGAATTACTATGTTTGATGAAATATGTGCAACTGAGGTTCCATTGTGAGCAGGCCAAACTCCAAAATCCCTGATCGTAGAGGTGACAAGTAGGCAAGATACTTTTAGTAAGAAGGGTATAGAGCAGGGGTGGGAAAACTTTTTGGCTCAACGGCCACATCTATGTATGGAAATTGTATGTCGGGCCATGAATGCTCACGAAATTGGGGTTGGGTTGTGGGAGGGGGTGAAGACTCCAGCTGGGGGTGCGGGCTCTGCGGTGGGACCAGAAAAAAGGAGTTCAGGGTATAGGAGGGGGCTCCGGGCTAAGGCAGGGGGTTGGGGTGCGTGGGGGGGGATGAGGGGTTTGGGGTGTAGGAGGGTGCTCTGGACTGAGATTGAGGGGTTTGGAGGGCGGGAGGGAGATCAGTGCAGGGGGTTGGGGTATGAGAGGAGGTCAGGGATGCAGGTTCCGGGCGGCGCTTACCTCAAGCAGCTCCTGGAAGCAGCGGTACGTCCCCCCTCCGGCTCTTCCGCAGAGGCGTGGCCAGGTGGCTCTGCGCTCACTGCCGTGCCCGCAAGCTCCCATTGGCCATGGTTCCCAGCCAATAGGAGCTGCAGGGGCAGCACTTGGGTGGGGTCAGCATGCCAAGCCCCCTGGCTGTCCCTATGCATAGGAGCTGGAGGGGGGACATGCCACTGCTTCAGACCTCGCTCCCCAGCAGTAGCTCGCGGGCTGGATTAAAATGTCTGATGGGCCGGATGTGGCCCACAGGCCGTAGTTTGCCCACCCCTGCTGTAGAGAAATACTGACTGGTTATGCTAGCAAGGCAGTTTTGTAAGGGCTTGCAGCACACAGGTCACAATCGTGACAAGAATCTGCATATTACTGCAGGACTGGTGAGAATGGTGGTCCTCAGGAATCTTTTATGTGACAGTGATGAGACTCATGGATTTCTTACAGTGCAATACACTTTCAAGCACAGACTTGTCTTTCCCAACTGTGACTTTGAGCTGAACGGTCAAGTCCTCTCTTCCTTCTCAGCTGGCACTTTGGCAGCACTGGATTTTTGATTCAGAGTAGGTCCCCGTTGCACTATAAGGTGGTTGTATTTTGGCACTGGAAGATGTTCTCCAGTTACATTTCAATCAGGTCTGAGAACTAAAACCTAGGGGTCAATGAAAAGGTGACCAGAATGACCACAGTCTATTCCTTTGCAATATTCTTTGACTCTCAGTGGTTAAAAGGGTGGGAATGGGGTTAGGATACATATAGAAGGTTTGGAGAGTGCTATTGAGGTAAGCTGTCCACAGCCTCCACTTGAGAGTCTCTTCCTCATCTTTCTATTTTCCCTTCAGACCTGGATGCAAATATGTTCATCAAATCAACCTGATCTGCGATGTTCTAAAGGATGGGCAAGTCTAGGCTGCGTTTCCTTGGGTCTAAATGCATCTTAATGAGCCGGGTAATCTTGACTTTCTTCTCCTTTAACATGTGGAATCCTGAAGAATAGAATGAGAGCTTCTAACCCAGGGGTATGATCAAGGCTGCTGCCCTGAGCAGTGATGAAGGTTTTCTACCTTCTTAGCAGAACTGACCTGTGAAGAGGACCTAATGAGAAGGTAATCCAGATAAGGATAGACCTATACAGACACATATCCCTTTTACATGAAGGGAGAAAGGACTATGAACTTTGTGAATACCTACGTGATTCATAGATGTTAAGGACAGAAGGGACCATTATGATCATCCAGGCTGAAAGTCTGCATAACACAAGTCACAGAATTTCACCACGTGTTCAAACATGTAACTTCTGGTTGAGCTAGAGTATCTTTTAGAAAGGTATCAAATGCTGATTTAATGACCTCAAGTGACAGAGAATCCATCACATCCCTAGAAAAGTTGTTCCGATGGTTAATTATTAGTGCCAGCCTGATGATTCTGACTGGAAGGAAGGACTTTATTCCATTGTCGGTGGAATTGTCTGAATCACTTCACTCCAAGTTCCTTGCTGCTTGGTCCTAGTCGAGTGGAGGCTGACTACCCATCATGAGGAGGGAGCCAGAGATGCTAGAGACAAATAACTTGAACCAACTGACTGCAGGAGCAGCTGGCACCTTTTATAACAGCTGAGGCATTGAAGGTAAACAGTTTGGGGGTGGGGGAGAATCTGCCACCTTTAACCGTCTCAGCCAATAAACCAGCTGGGAGCAGAGTTCCCTGCGGCCTGCTCAACTGCCTTATCCCATACCCTGCCAGTGCACTGGCTGAGAGCCTCACCTGAGCCCTGGGAGTTTGCCTGGTCTGTGTGTGTGTGTGTGGGGGGGGGGGGGGGGGGAAGGGGAGAGAGGAGGAGATATGGAGAATATTTCTTCTTGCTTCCCCTGGCTGTCTGCTGGCCATTTCTGAGAGCAAGGGGCTGCTTTCAAACCTTCCTCAGGAAGCCAAAAAACAGTGTGAGTTTCGCAATTCTGAGGAGAAAAATGGCAAAGCCAATAAAGAAATAGAAAGGAATTTAGATAAATCTTTACAAATCCTGTGAAAGTTTTGATCCAAAGGGAGAACAGGAGACTGCTGCCTGGGCAGTCATTGAGACAGACAATTCTGAAGAGCTCTTCCACAGGTGGGCCTAAAACCAGGCTCACAGCAAAGATCTGGTCTGTCCCTGTTGCTTTGGAGACAAGGAACAAGCACTGGAAAGAATGACTTGGAGAAAGTGCATCTTTTGTCAGTGTAAACCCCCTCCTCACTAGAAGTAACAAAATCCATTTCGATTGGGTTTCATTCCACAGATGCTACTGCCATAAAACTATGTCCTAAATATAACAGGCCACTTTGATCAGCTGCAATGGTTGGACACTTCCCAGCACAGGGAGATTTGCAGCTTCTGACAAAGTGGTACTTTTTATTTCCAGTTGCTTTATTTTTAAACATGCACAGATCTGCCACAACACCTGCTGTTCCCTTTCTGACTGTAGAACAACAGCTGGGCGGTGGGGTTCAATGAACAACTATCCTTTGCTTACACTATTTCATTTCCGTTTGTGCACATTCCCTCACCCCTACAAACCACGTGTCAAGGCGTTCAATCATACTAACACATACTTCTATTTCTTCTGAGAGTGGTGGAGGGAAGGAAGGGCAGAAGGAAATGGGAAAACTAGAAATTAATATTAATTTTTGACATTTGCTGAAAAACAGCAACAGCAAGAAATCATGTAGCCCATCTACCATCAGCTGTTTCTTGCATTCACTCATCTTTTGCTAGAAAGTTTCTTGTATTATTGACGCCTCCTTCATTCTATGGCTGGAGACTGCCTGCTCTGTTTTCCAAAGCTAGAACTTCTCCTTAGGAAGTCTCTCCAAATTTCAGTTCACATTACTAGAAGGTGCCATTTAATTACTTGAATACTTTGCATTTAGAGCAACAGTGCAAAGAGACTGGTTTCCATGGCATCTTTCTTCCAGCATTTTAATCCACTGACATTCATTAGGCACCTCAGTTCTTCTTTGGGTTACACAGATTCCCAAATCATTTCCATATTTTGACCTTCAGCCTTAGTGTTCATTATATTAAATGCACAAAGCTAGAGGAGGTCCAATGTTGTGCTTGACAGTTACAACTCTCAGATCAGGAAATGGAAAGAGTCAAGGTTATTGTGGCAACGCTAAATGTACCACACTGAAAAACCTGGGTATTTAATAGCATTATAAACAGAGAATGATCTGTAAGTGTTATATTTAACAAGGGAGGAAGAAAAAAACCCAAGATACTGGCGCATGCTATGTGGCTGAGTTAATGCTGCCAGAGCAACCTTACATTACACATCTCACACACACCTGCATGTCGCATTTTCTTTATGTATTTTTCTTTTAATTATGGATGTATACCACAAAATAGAAAAGATGAGCAATGTGGAACGGATATCATCAGAGCAATCTTAACTGTTGAACTTTTGTGGCCTGACCTGACTGTTTACATTTTATCTTATTGCATTAATCCTAGTTTTTCACATTTAAGTCTTTCCCTCTTTTAAAGAAAAAAAAATGGAGATACTCACCTTGGGTAACTTATAAGATCCTCTGACTTTACCAGTAGACACTGTAAGTTTATTGAGTCCACAAATGGACACTCAGCCAACTGCACATATTCATGCAGGGTATTGTTAAATGTGCACCTACATACCTAATGAAAAATAATCTACTGTGCACCCACTATGTGCAATTTGCAATTAAACAAAAACTAGTTTGTAACCAAGCAAGTATCAGTCATGAACTACTGACATGCAAAGTTTTAAAACTGGAGCTCATACTGCTCTAGCCTGATGTAAAAATATATCTATATATTTTCCCTCTACCCTAAAAGAGGTCTTCAGGCAGAAATGAAGCATAGAAAATTCAGTCTAAAGTTGAATGTTTCATGAAAGCCAGAAGAAATACTGATGTAAAAATTTGTTGACAGAGCAGAATTAGTGGAAGAAAGATCAATACAATGTTTCAGACAGCCATATTAGGAAGCTTTTTCTTTCAAACTATCTGTAGAGCACAGGTGCAGTTCTTGCTGAAATGCTTAGCTGAAAATCTAAGGACGGGGATCTCAGCTACGCAAACAGAGTGCTAAGGGAGCAGGGGAAGTAAAATAGCCAAGTAGTCTAGGCTCAGGCAATGGGGAATGTTCTCTGCTGGGGAAAACACACTCAGTGAAGACAGGGGCGACTCCAGACACCAGCGCAGCAAGCACGTGCCTGGGGCGGTAAGCCGCGGGGGGTGGCATACCGGTCACCGTGAGGGCAGCAGTCAGGCAGCCTTTGGCGGCATGCCTGCGGGAGGTCTGCTGGTCCCGCGGCTTTCGGTGCCAATTCGGCACGGGACCAGCAGATCATGCCGCAGAAAACCCGCCAAATCCGTGTGACCAGCGGACCGCCCGCAGATGAGCTGCCGAAGGCCGCCTGACTGCCGTGCTTGTGTCGGCAAAAAAACATAGAGCCGCCCCTGAGTGAAGAGCAAGAACAGCTTCTTGACCCAGGCATCTTCAAAAGGCATGTTCATTTATTAGGCCTAGTTAGTCCAGCACTACCTGTATCATGCTTTATCTTAACTGCATGCAACATGTTCTAACTTAAAGAACAGGAGTACTTGTGGCACCTTAGAGACTAACAAATTTATTTGAGCATAAGCTTTCATGGGCTACAGCCCACTTCATCGGATGCATGTAGAGGAAAATACAGTAGGAAGAGAGAGATATACACAGAGAACATGAACCAATGGGTGTTACCATACACACTATAAGGAGAGTGATCAGTTAAGGTGAGCTATTATCAGCAGGAGAGAAAAAGAACTGTTTGTAGTGGTAATGAAAATGGCCCATTTCCAGCAATTGACAAGGAGATGTGAGGAACTGTAGGGGGGAGGGGGAGGGAAATAAGCATGGGGAAATAGTTTTACTTTGTGTATTGGCCCATCCACTCCCAGTCTTTATTCAAGCCTAATTTAATGGTGTCCAATTTGCAATTTAATTCCAATTCAGCAGTCTCTTGTTAGAGTCTGTTTTTGAATTTTTGTTGTTGTAATACTGCGACTTTTAGGTCTGTAATCGAGTGGCCAGGGAGATTGAAGTGTTCTCCCACTGGTTTTTGAATGTTATAATTCTTGACGTCTGATTTGTGTCCATTAATTCTTTTACGTAGAGACTGTCCGGTTTGGCCAATGTACATGGCAGAGGGGCACTGCTGGCACATGATGGCACATATCACATTGGAAGATGTTCTAACTTGTAACTCAAAGAGTTTCAAAGAGGAGTTATGATGAAATAAGGTGCAGCACTTCCTTTGTGACAAGCACCCTACCTACTCTCAGTTACAGCATGTTGCTAGCTTTACTCACTAGTCAAATCAGACATGCTAAGCTAATCTGAAGGCAAAAAAGTTTTGTAGTTAAAACCCAAATGTATTTCCAACGTGGAGTGAGTGCACACAAATGATTCACTTGAGGTTAGAATAAGGATGAAAGTAAAGGCCATGCAAAGAGCCAAAAGAGGATAACTAAGAGTAATACAATAACAGTATATGGATAGTACAAATATGCACATCCTCATTCACAATACTGAACCCACATTCCCCTGCCCTGCCATTAGGACAATAAAACTGGACTTAGGAACACGGAGAAATTTATTCACTGAGCTAATGTGAGCAGGCCAGTGAAGTCATCTTCTATCTCAGCATGAAGATACTACGAAGAACTAGACAGTAATGCAAGTGGATAATGTAGGAGTTTGAAATTACACAGAGTAAAATACGTAGCACTAAAGTAAAAATTACAATTAGTCACTCCCAGTTTGTCTGTAATTACTGCACACCTAAGGTGAGTTAGTTTATTTACTTATTTTCAAAAAGGTATTATCTTTTGCTTATGTCTCAATAACCTTGTTAGAAGATGCACTACAAATAACCTATATGATCTTAATACACCAAGATAAACGCATTTGTGTACCCTACTGCAGTTCCTCGGAAGAACCACAGTCAGTAAGGATATTGTTTCTCATTTTTTTATTATGATGATAGTAAGGGAAGGTTCAGTGCAGAAATCACAACTGCTTATATATTTATGGCCGTCCCTGAGACTAGCCCATAAAATTTTAAAGGAAAAAAACCTCTGGATTTTAAATCATGTTTATGTTAGGAAAGCAACAACTGAAGCGACTTTATAGCAGTCCTCAGAGATAGCCTTTTTTTTTTTTGAGTGTTACTTCCTAATTTCTATGCAATCTGAAGATCCTGTCATCTCTCACTGCAGCTGCATGTGCTGAGGGGGAGTTTTTGGAGCACTGAGTAATTTCCATGTTAAGGTTTCTCTTTCGTGCAATGTACTGAAGCTCATATTCTAAAAATAAGAAAATAACTGTGCTGCTACCAACCCAAGAGAAAAACAGACTAGAAACATATACAATCCTCCCTCCCCCTTCCTACTGAGCTGCAGTAAATCTATATCAACATTCGGAGCCTGGAGACAGGGTGGTGGTTACTCCATCCCTTCACTTCTGCTGAAGCCTTCATCCAAACACGATATTATTTATAAATGGCTCCTTCTGCTCTGACTGCTACCTTGGTGGGGCTGCAGCAGCAGCAGCTCATCCACTTTCATGTTTTCCTTTGGAACTCAGTAATGAACTCATTATATCACCAACTTGGTGTGACAGGAAGTCATTCAGATGCTGATGCTGTTGCCATGGAAACCATTCCTCTGCTCAGGAGATCCTTTCTGCCTCAGGAGTGCAATGGCTCCATAATTACTGTCATCCCAAATCACATGTAGAGAAGCTGCAGCTCCATGCATGCACCATCCAGAGGCTGGCATACAAAGGAACTCCATTTTTGCTTTCAAAGGGACAATCCCTTGTTGTGTCAGTATTTTTAACTAATACTTTCAACTCCAACCCATCCCCTTCCTAATCCTTTTATACTGGCTGTTTTCCAGGTTTCCTAGAAAGTCTGAAACAAAAGATGCTTCTTGGATTTATAACAAGGATGCTCTCAAAGGTTTAACATTCCTTCTGCCCTCTGTTTTTAAAAGGCACTGTCCAGGTGCTCCCAAAGGACGCTCAGCTTCTAGTGGCTTTGACCAAAACCTAATTCTTATCCTGCCGTCTATCTTGAAAGGCAAACCATTTGCTGTCTGAGGCAATAACTCTAATCTGACCTACTAGAGTGCTGAATGTGACATTTGGAAGATGTGTTCCCTTCCTGAGGTTTCACTAGCATTAATTAACTTGTGTCATATGCATAGACCTCCAGCCCAAAATGGGTAAAAGTGGGGATTTACACCATTACATATTAAGATTATTAAAATTTAAACTAAAATATGAGTTCACACTCTGAAGGCTTAAACTCACTTAGTGTATGGTAATTGAAATAGAGTCCATTTAATTCACTGATGAATGAGGTAGAATGTATCAATACAGCTGCTGGTAGAGATGCAATGTTTACATATAGAGGATAAATTCTACAATGTTTAGATTAAAAATTGCACTGAGTTAACTTGATACTGGGTAGCTTCATAATCTAACTTCTATCTGCCACATAGTGATAGTGCTAATCTAATGCTAGAAATAAAACCCTACAGTCCAAAATATTGACACATTCATTTCCTACTGAAGAAGAGTAAGTCCTGCATACCAGTTCTGACAATTAGTTTTAACTGGCTGCATTGGAATGCATATAAAGAGGTAACCAGTGTAACGCTGTCATGCTGAGATACAGATCATATCTAGTTATGAATACTAATAACATTCAAGTGAATGTCAGAATTGTAACTGGAGATGTCCGGTATGGTTATAATACAGGGATAGTATAAACTGGTCCCAGGCACAGCAGGTAAATTAAAACTGTCATGAGAAGGAAGTGAAACATTTGCATGAGCTGAACATTTTAGGGTTTAACTAGTGAGGGGATGAAACTGCACCGAGCCACCCCCCTCCCCCACTCCTACTTCTTCTGTACCAATGAAACACACTCTGCTGTATCGTTTCTATTCATGTCCAAAGCCATCTTGGCTCAGTCATGAGAGAGGTGTCTTTTCTTCACAAGTGTCATTTCTGACACATGCCATTACAGAATGTACACGATGACACAGTTCTCTCAATACGTTTAGTGCCACGAAAAGAATCAGGAGGTTAAGACAAAGACGCCAGGGAGTCAGAATTTTAACTTATTTCCTGCACTACTGTCAGCCAGTAACTCCTGCCTCTGCCAAGCCTCCAAGATTCAATTGACAAGGTGTGTAGCAAAACTAAAGGCTGGGGATGTAGAAGTTGTCGGTAGCCTGAAAGACATACAGGCAATTTGTCAGAGATTTCTCTTTAGTGGTACATTGTAAAATCGTATGATAACAATTTAAAAATGCTTGCTGATAACAGCCTTTCCTATACCGAGTGCCTGGACTGAAAGGAAAGCCTCTGACACACTGCAGAACGACTCTCATTGACTGACACTGTCTCTGCAGAACCAGTATTGGCATTGTTTAGGGCACTCCTTCCCCAAGCACATATAAGGCCAAACTAGTGAAGAACTGCTCACAGTGCATGCAACAGTACTGCAAAGCACCAGTCAAGTCTCTTTTGCTGTCACTGGCTATTCTCCTGGGACTCATCTAGTTTACCCTGATACACTTGCCTCTCATACTCCCTCCCAGTTCGCAGAAGATACTCTTAAGAAAATGAAGGTTTCAGGTGGTGTTAAAATCGGCGGGTTCATTCTAAATTCAACCCCACACCCTATATCTGATGGTATTCCAGCAATAGCTCACTGTTTACTATTCAAAATGCCCATGACATCTTCCATACTTCAAGGTGCAACAGCAGCTGAATGGCAAGAGTGGAGAGAAGTTAGTGCTTCTATTCTCAGTTTCTGTAAATTGTGTACCACAGAGACTCTCACACCACTTGACTGAATCAGCTATTCAAGATGAAAAAGGCATCTCCTGGGTGCTCCAATTCAGAACCCTGCTCACTGGAATGAAACCTACAGCTGTCAATTACAATTACTTCTGATTTATTTGTCCTTCACATGAGTTCTCCCGAGCCACGGCTTCTCTTTGACAGATTTCACGTCACTAAACTCTCTTCTATACTGCTGAAAGTACCCAAAGGTTTCAGGATGTTACAATCTCTCAGGATCTAGACATGAAGCTCGCTTACGAACCACTGATTCTGTTTTCTCCAGACAATGATTTTCCACTCATTTGGAAGGAAAGATTCTTTTCCTCCAACTTCCACTCTGTTTTGTCATACAGTGTTGTCAAGCTAAACACCACATTATTACAAGTAAATTACTGAATACAGTTGGTAAATTGGTCATATCTAGTGTGTGTATCTTTACTGTATCCAACTGCCTTGGTCACAAGGGTGGGACAGAGAGAAAAGGAAGGACTGGGAAATTGGTAGGAAATGACAAATCCAAAAAATAATTTAAAGGGCGATATTATGCTCACTGGTTTAAGACATTAACCTATTTCTTTTGAACACTGTGAGATGCTACATCAATCATTAGATCACTGACAAGCCTCACCCACAGCCTCTAAACGGATGCCACAAGAGATGAAGTTCTGGAGAAGTTCACCTCTGATGGAAAGGTCAGCCACAAGCGAGTTGGTCATTTGTGTCACAGTCTCCCCAACCTACAGTGGCTAATCAAAGCAAAATTCATATCAAACACTTTCTTTCATGGTTTCATTCCCTGTCCTTCATATTCATTCACTCTCCTTGCAGATAACAACCCTACAGATTTAACTCATAGAAAACAAAGTTATAATCTTTCCCATCTGATTACTTGCAATACCAGATTAAAATACAATTACAGATAATTCCCAATTATTTCCAACAAACGTAAGTGAATCTGACTGCTCATAAAAATTAAAACCAGATATTACTGTCTAAAGCAAGGCACGCCGTCAGCAAAGCAGTCAGTCCTATACTGCACCAAGCCTGTGTATCAATTCTGGAAAGAAATGGGGGGGCAGGGGGGAAGCTCCTCTAGTTGTAGCTGTGCAGTGTGAAAAAGCACCGATAGGAAACAAAGCTGACAACAAAACTCATTTTAATGTATGACCTAAATCCTATCTGAACCCAGGAATCCAGGAACCCTTTACCACCTCTTAGGACTCTACTTTAGATTTCTTCTTATAGAAAGAAATAGAAGCGCCCTATTAGTAGAATTCATCCCCTTGTCTGGGCAAAACAAGGTCGCTCCACTAGAGGCAGGATCAGATATTAAAGCTAATACTATACTGTAACTTAGCCAGAGAATAGGAAGTGGAAAGTGATCTTTAAATTGAGCACAGTCAGTAACTATACTAGTTCTCTGGGACCAGGTGAAGTGGAAGTTTAACATTCATACATTTTGCATTAGTGCATTGCAGGTTACCAACCTCTGATGTCAAACGGCTAACATGTCAATGAGGCTCTGGGAGCAAGAAGAATATAGGGAGAATGCATGCAGAATGACAAGCCTTTTGGCCTTTCCACTTGGTTTGCAAAGGAAAGCTCTTTTATTTCCTCCTTCTGAAATCATTATGTGAGCGCTTCTCCACCGCAGGATAAACATTAAGTCAGCACTTGCTATTGTATTGTCATCACATACCCCCACCTGTGGTTTGAAAATAGCCAACAAACCTCTTCACAGTCAGCTGTACGGCTGAGAGTGACGCCCCCTGCTGACGTGAAAGAGAAGAAAGATGCTTGCTTCAGCCGAGACAGGGTTAGCAATCAACCTCAGTTCCATTCATAGCGAGAATGCCCAGGAAGCTGGGGAAAGAAGGCAGCTGCACAATGGGTGCCACACTGGGATGCTGCTTTCGCCCTCTTCATTTTTATGCTCCCACTAGCTCCTCCCTCACTATCCTTTTTGTTTAAAGATGTATCTGTTCCCCTCTTAAATACACTCCCTGCACGTTGCTTAGGGTAATAAAAGAACATAATTTGGGACTTTCTGCCTTATGCATATTGTGAGATATTCCAGCTGAGTAACTACTGGTCTGTCGCATCTTAGCCGCATTTAACATGCGCGATTTCAGCTTTACACGATTGGCAAAAACAAAAAAAATCCCAAATTGCCTACACACAAATTTATACCAATTTAATTAAACCCTTTTAGCTAAACCAGTGCAAATACCCAAGTGGCCAGATCTACACTTTTGTGTAGATAAACTTTTGCTAACATAGGTATTTTAGTCAGGGGTGAGATGAGTTATGATTTGTGACTGATTAAGTTGTGCTGGCAAAAGACCCTAATATAGTGGCAGCTACAGTAGGAGTGTTTTGCTAGTATAATATACCAGTGTATCTGAGCATAGACCTGTCCTGAGTGAGATTTATTTCAGATGAGTTTTACCCTGTTACTGATCAATTTAACTAAACTGAAATAAGCCACTCTTACACTGAAATAAGTGAGTGCACGACAGATGTTTAAACAGGTTACAACTAAATAGTTTTAAAATCACACCTGTAGTTAAGCTAGTGCAACTCTCCACATAGAAAAACATTTACACTATCTAGGTACTTGATATGGCATCATCACCACAATATGTGACTCCTCAGCTCCACAAACTTCTCTTCATTTCCACTACCATCTACAAAGCATATGCCCAGTTCCCCAAAACTGGTCAAAAGCAAAACCTTAGCTCAAACCTCAGTAAGGTTTAGATACTTTATCAAACACACTTCTAAAATGGAAGTATTTCTATAAAAAAAATATTCGGAGGTCAGAGTTAAGTTAGTGCATTGTGTGATTTTGACTAATTGGATGTGTGCATATGGTGAACTTCAGCAGGTCAACAGAAGGCTGGGTGAATGGGTGAGGAAAAACAGTGCGTTAGAGTACATGGGCAGGGAGGTTGGCAAGGGGCTGGAGGTTGGCAGCAAAGCCGGGCAGTAGGGCTGAGTAGCTGAGGTTTGTACCAGGGACTGTCTGGGGAAGGGCCGGAGCAGGCATTGTATAAGGGAAAGGAAGAGCAAAAATCTGTGTTCTGTTAGCCTCAGTGGCTAAAAATAAAAGTTTTGGCTAAGAAACCCAATAACTTAAGTGTACTTGATTTTTTAACCTGCTCAGTTACACTCTGCTGGCATTTGATAAAGGCTGAGCCACAGAGCGAAATCTGGAGTTTGTCACTTTTGATATTGAGATACCATAGGGACCTGAAAAATATCAGAAGCTTTGAGAAAATGTAAAAAGGAACAATTGAAAATCATTTAGAATTCTGCACCTATGACTAAGGTGATTGACAGTTACCTAGAAAATCAGTGTGCCCTCTGAAACAGCTCATTTTTGAGAAGGGTGTGTAGATGAGAAGGTTACTCATTTTGTGCAGTAACTGAGGTTCTTTGAGATGAGTGTCCCTGTGGGTGCTGCACTCCAGATGTTGGTGTGTCCCTGCGCCTTCGCTCAGAGAATTTTACAGCAGTGCCTGTATGGGTCGTGCATGCACGGTGCCTGCTTCACGCGCCACTGGCGGTTGAAGTATCGCCTCTGTGACCCGGACTCCTTAGTTCCTTCTCTATTGCAGAGTCTGAATCAAGCTCTGAAGTAGAGGGGAGAGACACTCATCTTGAAGAACCTCAGTTACTGCACAAGGTGAGTAACCTTCTCTTCTTCTTCGAGAGATGTCCCTGTGGGTGACTGTAAAGCAGTGCCCTCTTAGGATGGTAGGGGATTCGGAGTTGGTAAGATAACTGTGGATAGTACCACTCGGCCAAGCCGGGTATCTGCTTTAGGGCCTTGCGTAATAGCATAATGTCTGGCAAAGGTGTGTTCGGAGGCCCAGGTGGCGGCCTTGCCTATGTCTATCAAGGGAACGTTGTTTAGGAATGCTGTGGATGTTGATATAGATCTGGTTGAGTGTGTCCCGGTTGTTGATGGGGGCTGGGTGCCTTTTTATTGGTAGCATAGGCGAATTGGTAGCATAGGTGAATCTAAATGGATATCCAGATATCCATTTAGAGAGTCTCTGAGTGCATATGGATGTACCCCTGGATCGTTCTGCTATGGATACAAAGAGTTTTGGAGAAGTTTGACATGGCTTGGTTCTGTTCAGGTAAAAAGCCTGTGCTCTTCTATCATCCAGGGTGTGCATCATAGCTTCGAGCAAGTTCGCATGCAGTTAGGGAACAAAGTCAGAAGCTGTATCAGTTCATTAATGTGAAATGATGAATGCACATTGGGTAGAAATTTTGGATGGGTACGTAGCATAACTTTATCCTTAAAAAAGATCATATATGGTGGGTCTGCCATAAGCGCCCCTATTTCTCCCACATGTCTGGTTGACATGATAGCTACTAGAAATGACACCTTCATGGACAGGTGCAATAAGGAGCAGGTTGCTAGAGGTTTGAAAGGTTTCCGAGCAAGGGTCGTTAGCACCAGATTCAAGTCCCAAGGTACAGGGGTGGTATGAGGTCCGGGTAGAGAGATTGTATGTCCTTGAGGAATCATTTGGTGATTGGGTGGGCAAAGACTGTAGTGTTGTTAATCTTTCGATGAAAAGGAGTGATGGCTGACAGGTGTACTTTCAGTAAGCTGATGGAAAGGCCCGATTGTTTTAGTTCTAAGCGGTAGTCTAGGACCAGTGGGAGAGGTGTAGGCGTTGCATCAGTTTGTTTGGCGATGCACCATGTTGTAAATCTCCTCCACTTATACAGATAGGTGCTACAAGTACAGGGGGTCCCTGGTATACGTCTCCTACTTATCCATTATTTCGCATATCCATCGCTCATCAATAGGGGAACGTGTTCTGATTCACGTTGGTCCCAATTCGCATATCCGTCCTTTGCAACTTACAGTACAGTGCTGCAAACGGACATACAGTACATTACTGTAAATGTTCCAATCCCCTGATCGCCGCTCCCTGGCTGTCGGGAGGGAGCCCGCACCCCAATCCCCCCTTAAAAACCTCTAAGGATGGAGATTCCACTACTTCCCTAGGGAACCAATTCCAGTGCTTCACCACCCTCTTAGTGAAATAGTTTCTCCTAATATCCAACCTAGACCTCCCCACTGCAACTTGAGACCATTGCACCTGAGTTGCGCTGCCACTGGCACTGATGAGAGCAATTTCGTCGGTGACTGTTTTTTGCTGGTCTGCTCTCTTTGGGATGAGGAGGATGACTGTTTCGTGGCAGGTCCGTTGGATTTTGGGGACCTCAGTGGTGAAGGAACTGGTGACCTGTGCCGGGAAGCAGGTTCTTGTCCTGGATCAGAGGCTGGTCTCAAGACTTCTCCATTAAAATGAGCTTAAGCCTCAGGTCCCTGTCCCTTTGTGTCCTAGCTTTCAATTTGCTGCAATGGTCACATTTCTGGGGAACATGGGATTCACTGAGACTGTGGACACATTGAGTGTGTCCGTCAGACACTGGCATTGCCTCTCTGCACATAGTGCATCACTTAAAGCCTGGTGGGGACCTGGCATTATCACTGCACTCAACTACGGAGTAAATCAGATTTTTTTTTTTTTAACAGGAACTAAGCTAAAAAATGAAATCTAACTACTAGAAAGACTACTAAAGCTAACTATGTAACTTATCTGAGTAAAACTACAGATTTTTACAGGACTGGAAAGCTACATCTCAGACCAGAGACAGTTGAGAAGGAACTGAGGGGTCCGGGTCATGCACGCGATACTTCAACCGCCAATGGAGCGTGAGGAAGGCACCACGCGTGCACGACCTGTACGGGCACTGCTGCAAAACTCTCCGAGTGAAGATGCAGGGGTGCACCACCACCTGGAGTGGAGCACCCACACGGACATTCATCTCAAAGAAGAATTTCATGTTTGAAGTATTAACTCTGCTTTAAATGGAAATATCAATGTAACCTTCAAAGGGGTGGCCGTGTTAGTCTGGATGCAGCCGAAGAAGTGGGTAGTCACCCACAAAAGCTCATTCTTCTGTAGGTCTGTTAGTCTAGGAGGTGCCACTGGACTCTTGGCTGCTTTTACAATGTAACCTTAACTCAGGAGCCACTAGAGCTCCTCCATAACACAGACAGTTTAAGCTCAATGACTTACATATAGAGAAACCTAAAGGCAATAAATTCCCTTTTCCTCTAAACATTCTAGTTCAGACAGATTCCCTATTAGACATTTATTCTCAAGAATTTATTTGAACTTTGCAGTAAAAATTCTCTCTAAGCTAAAATTTGGCTAAGTTCCTAAACCCAGACTAAACCAGTTAATTTACTGCTATCATTTTAATTACATGGCCAGGATGGGGGACCCAAGAAGGAAGGCAATATGTCAGGGGAAGACTTCCCCTGAACAGAAACATCAGTTAGAAACCTGTTTCAGAGGCAGACAGTTTTTATATAGATCTCCCGTTTAGGAAGCCATCCAAAAAAAATCTAGGTCAGCGTTTGGCCACACCGCTGCCCTAGTTTCACACCCTGTACTTAGCTATGATTACTAATATGCTACAAAGTGAGTATACTGCTATTAGCTACAACATACAAGTGAGATTCTAAACTGACACATGACGCTATATTAGCACAGAATCAAACAGTCCTATATGATACATAGGTGTATTTAAGTCTGCCAGTGTCCCAGGGAGTTAGATTTTACAAATAGTCAGTGATCCGAAACTGTCCTATGTGCTGCATCTGCTGGACCTTGAGGGACTTAGGTGTGTGCATTAGAATGTAAATTTCCTCACGTCTGTGGGGCCAATTAAGACCCATAATATTAAAGGAATGTTTGGCAGTCTTGCTATTTTCCTGTTAATATAACTATGAACAAAAAATCTACCCTAGCTTGCAACAGATGATTTAGTGGATAAAACACTAAACTGGGGCTCATAAGACCTGGGTTCAATTCCTGATTCAGCCACAGACCTTCCTACACCTCACAATGTTGTGAGGCTCATGGCTTGTCTATACTTGAAATGCTGTTGCAGCTGCACCATTATAGCGCTTCAGTGTAGACCAGGGGTAGGCAACCTATGGCACGCGTGCCGAAGGCGGCACACGAGCTGATTTTCAGTGGCACTCACACTGCCCGGGTCCTGGCCACCGGTCCAGGGCGCTCTGCATTTTAATTTAATTTTAAATGAAGCTTCTTAAACATTTTAAAAACCTTATTTACTTTACATACAACAATAGTGTAGTTCATATAATATAGACTTATAGAGAGAGACCTTCTAAAAACATTAAAATATATCACTGGTACGTGAAACCTTAAATTAGAGTGAATAAATGAAGACTCGGCACACCACTTCTGAAAGGTTGCTGACCCCTGGTGTAGACACTACCTACGCCAATGGAAGGGGTGTTTAGGTTCTTATACCACACCTGTCACCATGGCATCTGAGCACCCTGTAAAGTATTATTCCCATTTCACAGACTGGGAAATGGTGGCAGGGAGAGGGAAAGCCAGTGAATGGTAGCACTGGTTGCTTTACATATGCTCACTGGCACAGCTGCCCTGCTGCTACATGGCAGAGTTGTGCTCTTAATTGCTGCACATTTCCTGTCCTCTCACAAGACCTTTAAGAGACAGCCAGGATTCCCAGCCAATGTTGTGACACTAAGCAGGAGAGTGCTAGCCACAATACCACAGCTTTGGGACAAGGGTTCGTTTTAAAACCCTTTTTTTGTACGAAGTTAGTCCAATAAAAGATATTCCCTCACTCACCTTGAGCTAGCACAATCTAACACCTTCAAAAGCTCTGGTCGCGACAAGGCAAGCAGCACGTCAGCATGTGCTAAGTTGGTTGAATTAAAGCATAAGGGGAAGACTTGTCTTGACTTTTAGAGGGTGTTAGATCAAGCTAGCTAATGTGACCTAACACCATCCAAAGCCAGCAGTGCACATCTCTGTTCTTTCAAAATATGCCAGGTGATCTTTAATCTCTGCAGATCCTAGAAGCCCTCTGATTTTAGAAGATCTCATCTGAATGACCTACACGTGCAGTACACTGCATGGCGTTCCAAAGGATGTAGGGTTGAATTAATCTTACTGGGACATGAATCTGTGGTTCCAGGGCGTCTTGGTGTTTCACAACTGACGACTATCATGCACACTCTCACCCTAAAATTGGCACAGGACTAGCAAGGCAAAAGGGAACATGTGACAGCTTGGTGACTCAATCTTTTGCTGACTGTGACTTTTTCCTTTTCCAGTTGTTAGTGAGAGGAAGTGACATTGCTGAGGCTCAGTGTCAGTGAAGCTCAGTTCCTATTATCAGGGCTGATTACTGCAGCATCAAACTCACATGTAACTGGAAAGTTTGCACCAATTCAGGGTGGCTGAGTTCATCTACTGCTCCTAAATGGATATTAAAGGTCTTTTCCTTCCGGTATGGGAGGAGTCAGGTCAACTCTTCCAATATGGTCTATGCAAAGACATTCTGGGAAAACACTTGAAATAACATATCCCCAAAGCTTCTCTCTAGAACAAAAACAAAGCACAAGGAGGGGCTGGATGGCTCAGGGGACTGATCTAGGTTAGCTGCCTGCAGCTAGAGGGGTCAAACCTGGTCCAACTTGATGGTGACTGTTGTCATCATTGGTGATGGCTTTGGGGCTATTGCGAAATGAAGAGGTGGTGTCAGTCTGGTTCCTAGTGGACAGGTATTCACAGCTCGAGTCTTCATAACTAGCATCTAATTGGCCACCTCAGGAAAATTTCCAGGATTGAGGTGACCACAGTGACCGAACTAAACTCTTGTTCCAGGGAGAAGTCGCCTTAGGTCAGGACTGATGCACATGGACAATGAGTTGTGTGGGGGAAACTTTCATTGCTTCTGGCTAGTCTGTACCAGATATACTGTTCTAATCACCAGGGCCGTCAATCTAACACCTTTTATGAACACTACATTCACTCAAAGTGATCTATACATACACACGTTAACATGTTTTCATTTTTGAGGCACATAGGAAGCAAGTTTATCCTGATGGCCCCACACCCAGAAGGAGGTACAAGGCACTGGAGCCATTTCCAAAAACTCCCCTTACATGCTTTAGAATCATAGAATATCAGGGTTGGAAGAGACCTTAGGAGGTCATCTGGTCCAATCCCCTCCTCATAGCAGGACCAACCCCAACTAAATCATCCCAGCCAGGGCTTTGTCAAGCTGGGCCTTAAAAACCTCTAAGGATGTAGATTCCACCACCTCCCTAGGGAACTCTTTAAGAGAGATCCATAGCAGACAATACACAGCTGTAATGTCATCTATGTTATAACCAAAATCCATCTTGCTAATGACCACCAGCATAAGTAGTGCCATTCAGTTCTACAAAGAGATTAATGTGGTAAATAAAACTGAAGTGGCTTCCTTTACGTAGCATTGATTCTTGTCTGTACTGTATGTTTGTAAAGGATGCTTAATCTAGTCCAGCGCAAATTCACTCACAAGGACATAGGTCTGTGCAGTCTAAATGCCAATATCCTGCACCATAATCTGACAAAATGGTGCCGAACATGCATTTATGTAGAGACTTCCCTTCCTTTATAAGGAAGGATAATTTGTTGCTGTGAAACACTGTGGAGAGATAATTTCACCTCCTGTCACACTTTGTAGATGCCACATCAATACTGCTCCAGGGAAATACAATAACATAGTATATGCCAAGCTCCCATGGGACTTGGAAACTTGCATTCGCTCCTGGACTCTACTAACCTGGCGGTGGCACTCTGACTCCTATGACAGCTAATGCAATATCTGCATTATAGAGACAACTAATCATGTATAATCTCTTCCCACCCATTGATTTCCTATAGCACGCAACATCCACAGGCAGTGGCAGAATGGGAAGCTTTTCCAAGGAGCCACGTCACCTCCCCATTGAATCAGCAGCGTGCAACACCAATGGTATTAAATTGTTTTCACATTTATGCTTTCCCTGCCAACTTCTCCTCAGGGCTTTGTGGGAAACAAATTACCTACAGTAGGCTCCATTTTAAGCTGGTGCCCAAGTCAGAAAGTGAATATGCTTCCCTAGATGCTATCCAGTGGTTTCACTAATATATTAAAACTAATTAGTTGAGTTACAGAATATACAGTTTGCCCCCTTTGTTTTGGCCCCATTTTCCTCCATTGTTCCCGAAGCTTCCAGCTAGTCAATAAAAGGAACATCTTGTCATCCAGGGTGCAGTAAACTGCAGCAATGCAGAGCTACTTGTGGGAGGGATGGGAAAAGTTGCCCTATTGCAGGGGTGGGTAAACTATGGCCTGCAGGCCGCATCCGACCCGTCAGACGTTTTAATCCGGCCCTCGAGCTACTGCCAGGGAGCCAGGTCTGGGGCTTGCCCCGCTCTGCAGGGCTCCTCGAAGCAGCGGCATGTCCCCACTCCGGCTCCTATGCATAGGGACAGCCCAGGGGGCTCCGCATGTTGCCCCCACCCTAAGCGCTGCCCCTGCAGCTCCCATTGGCAGGGAACCGCGGCCAATGGGAGCTGCAGGGGCGGCAGCACATGTAGAGCTGCCTGGCCGCGCCTCCGCGTAGGAGCCGGAGGGGGAACATGCCACTGCTTCCGGGAGCTGTTTGAGATAAGCGCCGTCTGGAGCCTGCATCCCTGACCTCCTCCTGACCCCCCTCTGCCCTAATCCCCCCCGCCCTCCAAACCCCTCGATCCCAGCCCAGAGCACCCTCCTACACTCCAAACCCCTCATCCCCAACCCCACCCCAGAACTCGCACCCCCATCCGGAGTCTTCACCCCCTCCCGCAACCCAACCCCAATTTTGTGAGCATTCATGGCCCGCCATACAATTTCCATACACAGATGTGGCACTTGGGCCAAAAAGTTTGCCCACCCCTGCCCTATTGCCATGGGTGCCAGGTTTGTATAATTTTTGGTGGTGCCCAGAACAGGTCCAAGCAGGGTCCCTTTGGGGGGCCCTGCGCTTCAGTGGGATGCAGGGTCCAGGGTGGCCTGGAGGGTTAGCGGGGGGCCTGGCGCCGGCAGCAGCGAGCGACTCGGCCCCAGCCCGCCCAGCCGCTCCCCCAGCTCCTGCCGTCGCTCGAGGGTGGAAGCTGGAGAAGCGGGGGTTTGGGGGGAAGGGTGGAGGCCGAGCAGGGGCTGGGGCTTGGGGAATGGGTGGAAGGGGGGTGGGGTGGAGCATGGGCGGGAAGAAGCAGGAATTGGGGGAAGGGGTGGAGTGTGGGGTGGAGCGGAGGGGGCTAGGGCCAGGTCGCTCACTGCTGCCAGTGCCAGGCCCCCTGCTAGCCCCCCAGGCCACCTTGAACCCTGCATCCCCCTGAGGTGTGGGCCCCCCCCCCAAAGCACAGGGCCCAGGGCGGTTGCCCTGGTCTGTCTTATGGATGGGATAACTCTGAAAATATAAGCCCAAACATTGGTGGAGCCGGGCCCACGTTCCTGAATGTTGGTGGAACACGGGCACCACAGGCCCATATAACTCACTGCCTATGCCTATTGCCAGACACATTTGAAGGTGGGGGGAGAACTGAAATTTCTACCACGAAGGGCTTGCTAAAAAACTAGAAACTATCTGGGGTAGTCGTTGGTGTTATTTTTATTGCATGCGTGTTTAAGCCTCAATAACTGTAGAATTTTTCGTTACCAAGAGATGGAGAACCCAAATGGTGATTCTTCTACTTATTTTATTTTTTAAACATCTGTTTAGAAACTCTATGTTTTGATTACTGCTTTGGGAATTGTGACGGGCATAATAATAAACAATTTATTCTTTATAGAACTCAATTTATGGAAAGTAAAATTCTACAGTCACTGAAGAAATAGGAATGTTTTATGTATAATTTCTTGATGAGAAATTGCTGTTTTTGTGGTAGGCCAAGTAACTGAACTACGTTGAGGAATTTTATGCAGATGTTTATAGTACCCTGTTGATACCTTTTATTTAATTTATTTATTTATTTTGAAGACCTCGCCCATTTATTCAAAAATAAGACATTCCAGTATTGGTGATGACAATCCAAACGAATGCACTGTTTATCCACTTTGATAAGTGTACACATGCCCAGATGGTGGAAGCATGTATAGAATTATTTCCTTCACTGCGCCTGTCCACTTTGCTCCTGAATGTAGGCAATCAAATGACAGGAGAATTCTGCTCTCTTCTGAGTGAATCTGCCCAATGAGAAATTAGTTTTCTTATAGGAGGCAGAAATGGAGAGAAGAAACATGAGCAACCTGCATTTCACATGCGTTGATTGCCACAGGGGAGCTGAATTTTTGACCTACCACCCTTGACCGGATCCTTTTATACAGCCCTGTTTTCTTACGAACAGAAGACACCACAGTATCTTTACAACCAGCTCCTCCTGAAGCGTGTTCAGAAAAATTATAATGACCAGAAACATCCTGGGTCTCAGTCATTATTGCTCTGCTAACTGGTTAGACGCTGGAAGTCTTGTATTCTGCAGCTCAAAAGATTAAGACATTGTGAGATTTAACTGCATCTTCTGAAGCACCAACACTGTCTGTATTCACAATACAAAGGCGTCTGAGCAGTGAGACAAAAAGCACAGAATGAGCTATCACAGCTAAAAAAGCCTAAACGATTTAATCAAAAATAAAACATTTCTGATGTTCATAAACTATTGCTAAACAAACGAGGTCCATGGTTTGTGTTCATTATTCTGCTAACAATCCCTCAGACCACCAGCCGGTATTATCACGCACACATTAAAAGAGGATGAGGAAAGAGGATTTTAAGTAGGTCACCAGTATATATAATCACAGCAGCTCTTTTTTGCTGTTTTTGTTTGCTGGCAGCCACTGAATTTCTTATCTGAAAGGAATGCTAGTGCTGGAAAAAAACGCAGAGTGTATATAAAGCAAGGTAGGCAGCAAATTCGAAGTGAGACCTGCTCTGTAAACCACTACCTTCTATAGCCAAACCTTTTACCCTTGACAGCCATCACAGCCAACATCAGCTTGCTAATAAGTGTTATCCCAGAAGTGGTATTAGGGTTTTAGAAGCCCACACAGAACACCTAATTTGGCTTTGAATATATGCTGCTGGACCAGCTATTTTGGGATCGTCTTCTTCATATGCCTAATGTAGATGTAGAGCAACTACATTACATAGTTAGCACTGAGGGCTGATGTGGGGGAAAACAGAGGGGACGTGGGGTTACCCCAGGGTAGTTTAGTGAGAGAGACCAATCCCCTGAATAGCTGGTGTAGCGTTTGAATTTAACAAGTCTGGAGCAAAGGCCTCTTCCATTTGCAGTCCTTCCCTCCATCCCACCCCTTCACGTTCTTGCCCCCAGGCCCCCCTTCAATTCAAGGGAAATCAACAATCATGAGGACATTCTTCCCATACGCCTCCTGCCTATGTCTCTGTCCACTGGGGTCCTCTCTCGTAGTCTCACCTCTTCCCACTCATTCCCTTTGAAAAACCATCTATCTGCACCCCCAGGCTCTGATGTTCGCCCTGTCAGCTGTGTGTAAACAAGGGGGTAGATTCCTGAGGATGTGGAATGGCTGGGGAGCAGTTAGGGTTGCCCCTGGTTGCCTCCTCCCTATTGTCACCATCTCCTAGCTGCTCTCTGTTCTTGCCGCGGTAAGAAACAGAGCCACTGCCAGCAGCAGGGAGAACAGTGAACAGGAATAGGACAGGCAATGTCAGGGAAGGACAAAGATTCAAAGCAGGAAGAATAGCTTCAGTGTGGCCAAAGGGCCAACTCACAGCAAAAAAAGACAACTCTAGCAGAATGAGGAAGACAGCTAGGCAAGGCTGCATCTGACAGGTGTAGTAAAAACTCACTCATTTCTGGATGGGACTGTTGTTCACACTTTATACAAAATATGTTTATACACACAATTTTACAATGAAGTCCTCATCTACCAACATTTTTTCCCACCTGCCCCTACAGAATACATTCAGAAGGTCTCTCCAGTGTGGAGTCTTGCTATATTCAAGTGGTCTGTAGGAGGGTTTAACGATACACTGTGTACACACAGGAAAGGCATTCATGTATCATACATTTATTATATATAGTCCCCTTCCCACCAAAAATAGTGTCAGTACTTTACATTTTCAAGGTTACTACAATAAAGCTGGGACCACAGACAGTCTGTACATGCTGCCACAGGCACAGATGGAAAGCCCTGAGAGTACATTATGCTGTGGAACAAGTGCAGCTGCAGACCCCACTTTTTTCTGCCTCACGCTACCTGCTGTGTATAAATGTGCCCAGCACTAGTGGTGCTTAACCTTGAGAGTTATCATTTGGATTGGCATCAACATTTGACTAAGGAAATCTCTTGCTCTCCTCATCTCTTGAAAGAAAAAACTTTCAGAGAGCAAGGTCAGGGGAAAATACAAGCAGCACTTCACTTTGGCTTAAGCCAGCTTCACGTACTTAGCTGTTCGTAGTCACAGATGTTCAACACAGGATAGGATTGTGGTCAGACAGACGGAGTGGACTGCTTTGAGTTCTACAATTTTCACTGGTGCTTTACAACACATATTCAAGTCCTCCTTTACGGAAAGCAGAGGAGGAGGCAAGGTCTAGTGGTGTGAGGACAGGAATGTGAGCCAGGAACCCCGGAGTGCTATTACCAGCTTTCACGGGGACTTTGGACAAGACAGTGGGGTCAGATATTTGAGTGCGCTCTGCTCTCATTTAGGGACCTAAATAAAAGGTCAGATTTCCAAGAGTGCTCAGCTCTCTGTAGCTCCCATTTGATGGGCTCTTTTGAAAAACCAGTTCCCACTATGGGTGCTGAGCACTGACTGGCCCCTAGGCTCTGTATACCTCAATTTTCCCATCAGTGAAAACAGAATTACCCCTTATGGACTTTACAGGTGTAGTAGGTGTTGATGTAATTTGAAGATGGAAAGCGCTGTATAATGGCTGTTACTTGGGCAACGTATTTTTCTGCATTCAATTTTGTCATATAAATCAGATTCCTCTGCCAATGCTGGAATCACACAGTGAACTCCTGAAATATATGGTTCAATTCATATTAACTGGCTATAATGAAAGAGCACCATCATTAGCTCACCACATGTTGGTTCAAGTTTGAGATGTAGAGGAGGTTGAAAAGCTATGGAGGTGAAGCATGTCATATTGGTTGTAGGTTATATGGGTGCAATGACTTCAGAGTGTATGGTTGTTATACAAACTACTTATCAAAGACAACCAACGTCATTTTAAGACAATGGTTTGTTGTTAAGACTGGTCTCTCAAAAGTGCAGGAATGCCAACTACATAAGAGTTTGCAGACGCCTTGATTGAGGTGCCATGAAAGGGCAGATTGGCATAGCTGCCTGAAGAATATTGATAGGCCATGTCAGAACAGCTGGAAAAAACAAGTTGCAATGCCATTCATCTTTGGCTAGCTGGCAAGCCAAGTGTCTAAGCCACTGACTGGAGCATTACATAAAGAGGCAGTTATGTCATGTTATGTTAGACACTTCTTGAAAAAGAATTCACAGTAGTGCATTTTTGGGTTGTAATCATTTATTTCCTCCCAAGAGAAGCAGCCCATGGGCGGTAAGTTCAGAAGTTAATATACGGCTCCCTGTATAGGCACTGACTCCAGGGCTGGAGATACAGGCACCAATTTTCCAATGTACCAGGGGTTGTTCACGGCTCAACCCCTGGCTCTGCCCCAGGCCCTGCCCCCACTCTACCCGTTACTGACCCCTCCCCGGAGCCTGCTGTGCCCTTGCTCCTTCCCCTCCCCCCAGAGCCTCCTGCATGCCACAAAACAGCTGATCAGGAGGTGTGGGGACGGAGGGGGAGGCGCTGATCAGGGGAGCTGGCGGTGGGTGGGAGGTACTGGGAGTGGGGTGGAGGAGCTGATGGGGGGCTGCTGACGTATTACTGTGGCTCTTTGGCAACGTATATTGGTAAATTCTGGCTCCTTCTCAGGCTCAAGTTGGCCACCCCTGACTTAATGCCGCAGCACTCCAATTTTAAAAATACGGATAACACTTGCCTACATCAAAGGGCTTATGAAGATTAATGTATGTAAGGCTGTATGTAAGTGCTAAGTACCAGGACCTAAGAACTCCCAAGATGCCAGCAGAAGGGCTAGAAATAGAACTGTACAGGGAATTGAATGTGAGTGATGGAAGAGTGTCTTAAATACTGCACATCACTCAGGAGGAACATCCAAAAATCTCCACATCACTCTCACCTGGTATTGGCTTGTCCAGGAACAGTCACATGGTTGGCAGTCAGTGGGGAGTTTATAAAGCAGGTATTTCCAGTTCTTAATTGAAGAGAAGGTAGGAGAGACCCGCCTAAACAAGACCTTGTCCTGAGATCTACTATATAAAATGTGAGCGTTTACTCACACTAAATGCAGTAGCAGTATTGAGGAACCAGCCTTCAGTACCAAGATAATACGCTGTAGACAGTTTTAGTCAGATTGCTGGCTACAAATTGTAAAATGGGGATTTCCACAACAAGAACACAATGTTGCTTCCCTTCTCTTGGTTTGCGTTAACCTTCTAAGATATACAGCGCAGTGAAACTTCCTATACAGTAGTTCATTACTCATAGGTAGTAGCTGTGCTTCAGACAGTGGTAAATAGCTCAAATCATACTCTCCCTAAGTAAAATGAAGGGGTTTTCCAAATTACAGAAGAATATCTACAGTAATGTTTTAAAAAGACCTGCTCAGATGAGAGAACCAAAAGGGGAAAGAAATGAGTGAGCTCCTGTCCATATACTCAGCAATTGCTCTCTAATACTTTGAGTAGTAATGATCAAGGGCTAGCGTAGTTTTCTCTGGGATTAGTGACTTGCTTGGAGAATAGAGGGACTAAAATGAAGCCAACACACATTGACCCAAACTATGAGAGGACATTGGGATTACACTTTTATTTAATACCAAAAACACTTACCTAAAACAATGTTACATTATTGTAAAAAGTTATGGTAGGATGAGGCACTCCACCGGAGAAATACTAGAACAGTAGAGACAACATCGCCCCCAGGCTCAGACACTCTGCTGAGGAGCCCAGCAGAAGAACTTAAGAGGTAACATAGCAGAGCCAACAGTGGTTCAGTCTGCAAGCACTCACAGGAGGGATTTTCAAAAGCAAATGATACAGCAGCTCCCTTAGATTCTTTTGAAAATTCCTCCCTGCATAAGTAAAACAGCTTCTCATTTGAGATGATGGTTCTATTTCATGCTTGTGAAAAAATATAAAAAACAAAATGCACTTTTCTGCAACACGGATTTAATCTTTTGATGTTGGCAAGCCCTCCCCAATCTTCCCAAACCCAGTTCTAGACAACACATTCCAGTAGCTCTTCCATTGCAGTAAGTTGTCTTAGAGACGTGCTCTACTTCTTAGAGAAGTAACAGTCCCTCTGAGCATTATATAAAGGTTGTAATTATACACTTTGCCCTAAATTTTCTCAAATGCCTAGTGAGTTTGGTTTCCCAACTTGAGACATTTTGAAGGGATCTGATATCCAGAAGCTGAGAACCCAGCTGCTGAAAAATCAGGACTCTTCAGGGCATCTCAAATTGTGCTCTCCCCTCCCCCCCAAATCAAGGCATCCAAAATCACTGGTCACTTTCAGAAAGCATAGGCTTTCATGCTCAAGGAGAAACTAAATGTTGCACAGCACATCAGCAGGAACTACTATAAACTAGGGCTGTCGATAAATCGCAGTTAACTAGCGCGATTAACTCAAAAAAATTAATTGCAGTTTTAACTGCACTGTTAAACAATAGAATATCAATTGAAATTGATTAAATATTTTGGATGTTTTGCTACATTTTAATATATATTGTATTCTGTGTTGTAACTGAAATCAAAGTGTATATTATTTTTGATTAAATATTTGCACTGTAAAAGAAACAAAAGAAATAGTATTTTTCAATTCACCTCATGCAAGTACTGTAGTGCAATCTGTGTGGTGAAAGTGCAACTTAAAAATGAAGATTTTTATTTATTTGTTACATAACTGCCCTCAAAAACAGAACAATGTAAAACTTCAGAGCCTACAAGCCCACTCAGTCCTACTTCTTGTTCAGCCAATCGCTAAGACAAACAAGGAGATAATGCTGGCCTCTTCTTATTTACAATGTCACCAGAAAGCGAGAACAGGCATTTGCATGACACTGTTGTAGCCGGCATCACAAGATATTTACATGCCAGATGTGCTGAAGATTCATATATCCCTTCATGCTTTGGTCACCATTCCAGAGGACATGTTTCCATGCTGAATACACTCATTAAAAAAAAATGCGTTAATTAAATTAGTGACTGAACTCCTTGGGGGAGAACTGTACGTCTCCTGCTCTGGTTTACCCGTATTCTGGCATATATTTCATGTTATAGCAGTCTCGGTTGATGACCCAACACATGCTGTTCATTTGAAGAACACTTTCACTGCAGATCTGACAAAACACAAAGAAGGTACTAATGTGAGATTTCGAAAGACAGCTATAGCACTCAACCAAAGGTTTCAGAATCTGAAGTGCCTTCCAAAATCTGAGAGCGTGGTGGAGCATGAAGTGTGGAGCATGCTTTCAAAAAAGTCTTAAAAGAGCAACACTCCGATGAGAAAACTACAGAACCTGAACCATCAAAAAAGAAAATCAACCTTCTGCTGGTGGCATCTGACTCAGATGATGAAAATGAACATGCGTCGATCCACATTGCTTTGAACTGTTATTAAGCAGAACTCGTCATCCATCAGCATGGACACATGTCCCCTGGAACGGTGGTTGAAGCATGAAGGGATATATGAATCTTTAGCGCATCTGGCATATAAATATCTTGCGATGCTGGCTACAACAGTGCCATGAGGACACCTGTTCTCATTTTCAGGTGACATTGTAAACAAGAAGCGGGCAGCATTATCTCCTGCAAATGTAAACAAACTTGTTTGTCTGAGCGATGGCTGAACAAGAAGTAGGACTGAGTAGACTTGTAGGCTCAACCAAAGGTTTCAGAATCTGAAGTGCCTTCCAAAATCTGAGAGTGTGGTGGAGCATGAAGTGTGGAGCATGCTTTCAAAAGTCTTAAAAGAGCAACACTCCGATGAGAAAACTACAGAACCTGAACCATCAAAAAAGAAAATCAACCTTCTGCTGGTGGCATCTGACTCAGATGATGAAAATGAACATGCGTCGGTCCACATTGCTTTGAACTGTTATTAAGCAGAACTCGTCATCCATCAGCATGGAGACATGTCCCCTGGAACAGTGGTTGAAGCATGAAGGGATATATGAATCTTTAGCGCATCTGGCATATAAATATCTTGCGATGCTGGCTACAACAGTGCCATGAGGACACCTGTTCTCATTTTCAGGTGACATTGTAAATAAGAAGTGGGCAGCATTATCTCCTGCAAATGTAAACAAACTTGTTTGTCTGAGCGATGGCTGAACAAGAAGTAGGACTGAGTAGACTTGTAGGCTCTAAAGATTTACATTGTTACATTTTTTAACACAGTTATTTTTTGTACATAATTCTACATTTGTAAGTTCAACTTTCATGATAAAGAGATTGCACTACAGTATTTGTATTAGGTGAACTGAAAAATACTATTTCTTTTGTTTTTTTACAGTGCAAGTACTTGTAATCAAAAATAAATATAAAGTGAGCACTGTACACTTTGTATTCCGTGTTGTCATTGAAATAAATATATTTGAAAATATAGAAAACATCCAAAAATATTTAAATAAATAGTACTCTATTATTGTTTAACAGTGCAATTAATCGCACAATTAATTTTTTTAATCGCTTGACAGCCCTACTATAAACTAAAGAAGGAAACAGCTGACAGATCAAGCAGAAGGAATGAAGGAGAAGCAAATTCCTCTGTTTGGCTAGGACATCACTGTAAGTGTCTTTCTTGGGGGGCTGTCAGAAGTCTTTTACAAAGCTATCACTCGGGTTCAAGCAGGATACAACTACTTGTGATCTAGTTTGTGCCATCACCTCTGAATTCCCACTCGCTTCTATTTTACAAGCACTTAACTGAAAAAGGAGAGTATTAGGAAGCCAATATATTAGGTTCACTCCTCAAATATAAAACTGTACAGGCTTTTTTTTCTAGCAAACATGCTTTTTTTAAACACAAGATTAAAAACTTCAGTATAGGTTTTACACAGAATTTAAAGTTTATCTTGCTTAAGAAATAAAAAACAAAAGTATCAATATTAAAAAAAAGCTCCTAACAATAGCTTCTGTAGCCAACGATTTTAGTTCCTTATCCATTTATTGAGTGATGTTATGATTAATCAATGTTATATTACATATATTTATTGTATGTTAATTACAGTTAATTTGTAGGATTATAAAAGTATAAGATTGATCAGTATTTAGAGGAACCAAGTATTAGACATGAGTAAGACAAGCTGAAATGCAAGAACCCATAGGCTGAGGCCTGCAAGACTTTAGCTTAGCTATTTTAGGCCTTGGAGACAAGAAATGATGACTTAAGCCAATGACCGAGAAATAACCCAATGCCCTGAGATTATGGGAAAAGAGATTCCAAATGGTAATACTGTGCAAAATTACCCAGAAGATTAATATTAGATCATAAAAATACTCTAAAGGCACATCTATCTCAGACATGCATCTTAACCACAGGGTACAGGTGCACCAATGCTAATGAGATCAAAGGGAGCTTACACAGCCCATAGAAAATTGGGGTCCCCCTAAGTTTCTGGAGGACAGACCAATAAGAGAAAAGAAGGCTGACACTTTTATGAAGATGCGCAGAATGTAGGTATAGACAGAATCACATTATAAAAAAGGGATGGCCAGAATGGGGAAAATTGAGCTCCCTATGGGAGACTCCAGCAGGAACCATCCCTCTACTGATGATCAAGCCAGGAGAGACCCATCAGACCCTAACACTACTGTTGAGGATGTGAGTATAACTATATTTGTAACTTGTGCATAGGTCTGTATAGAACTTCTATATGCTTGGGTAATCATAACTTTAATTGTAACTTTAATAACACTTATAAAATAGACTAGACTTTGTACTGGTACATGTATGTGTGGTCACTACCCTTGGTCTTTATGTGTTCCTAAAGACTAACTCTGAAGCAAGTAGCAGAGGTGACTTTACTGTGTTAAACTTGAAACTGTAGCCACCAGAGCCTACCCCATGGTGGTGTAATACCATATTACGAAATTCACTTTAAATAAAAGGCTACAGTTCCTAAATCCATATTTAGGCATCTGAGTGAGTGACAGGATCCTGACTTCAGTGGGAACTGCTGGGTGCTCACGGTTTAGGTATTTAGGTGCCTAACAAAGGTCTTGTGGCTTTAATTTTTCAAAGGTGACTAGTGATTTTTCGGAGATCTTACTGTATTAAGTTTATGTATCATTGTGGGCCAGAGATTGTATGTAATTCCATGGGGGAGGGGGACCACAGCCCTCCAGGAATTATGACCACTGGGGGGTAATTAGGCAAATTCACTCAGGTTGTAACACCACTAAAGAGGTACCGCCGCCTGGTGAGAGGCTCACATCTACTGGATTCTCCAGAGACCAACAGTCAAAGAAAGGACTTTTGAATAAGTAGCCTGAGTTTAAACGGACTCTGGGCCTTCTTTCTGGTGCAGCAAACGGATAGGACCTTCTGTCCAAGGGGGGTGGGGGGAGGAATTCTTTCTGGGAAAGGCTGGAAGGACTTTGGCCTACAGAGTGATGGGTGCCTGTTTTGAGCTGGGCTATTAACTTGTAAATCCAGAAAAACCCTTTGGTGGGGTCTGAAGGACTGACTTCTGCCAGAGCCCCTGCTGGAGTTGTGTATATGGGTGGGGTGATCTCTGGTAAGCTTATTAGCATGCATACAGATTCTCTTGTTTTTAATGTTTTCTCTGTAATGCTTTCATCTTAAGAATAAATGTGCTTGCTTATAAAGGGCTGTATAGCAACTCATAACTGCTGGCAATTAGATTGTTCATGGCCCTTGAAGAGTAAGCCAAGCACTAATGCTGGTCTGGTTAGACACTCTGGCTTGCTGGGAATAACACTGTGTGGGCCCGGAACTGTGCAGGGTGTGATGGGAGAGGGATGTGGTTGTCTGCACAAGAGAAGTGACAGCTGAGGAGCTGGGAGCCTAGTGAAGTTGGCCTGAACTGTGACACTAACAAAGAACTTGTGGCCTTAATTTTTCAGAGGGTGACTAGTGATTCTGGGGACCCAATCTGAGAAGCTTTAATAGGATTCAATTTTTGTAAGGTGGGCACTGGGAACGTTCTGAACAGGCCCTTTAGGGTGTCTCAAAGCTAGGCACCCAAAAATCACTCATCAATGCTGAAAATGAAAGCCTCAGAAGCATAACTTTGGGTAACTATTTTTGAAAAAATGAAATAAGCTGGCAGCAAAACCTGCACAGATATGAACTAGAGGAAAGCAAATGTACAAGATGTTTATTAGTTTTATTAAAGCTGAATAAGCTGGAAACCCAGAGTTTTATAGTATTTGTACTTTTTCATAGTATCCACTGTTCTCCCATTAGAATCATGTAAAGAGTAATAGGAATCCCAAGAAAATACCTCCCAGAGTTTTTCCAATACCAGGAAATTTCAACAGGAAGCTTGAAACAGTGGAAAAGTATCCAGGCTTAGTAGGCTGGGTGCTCCTATGATTTTATTGTAGAGCCTCACCCCATTAAAAAGTGAAAATCTTGTTGAGAAGTTTTTGTTGTTGCCTTTTTAAAAAGTGCATCTTGTTTCATATTTAACAAATTGCTCTTAAAATAGGAAATGTAGGGTCAGGAGACACTGAAGAGTTGAAACTTGTGTTTGCAAATGGACTGCTGGTCCATATGCTTCAGGAACAGGGTCCAATTAAGGTCTTTTTATTGGAAATTATAAGGAGACTTAGGATAGGAATCCTATACAATGTGTGTCATTATAAACAAAGAGGTGAACACATCACCTTGTTATACTAATACTGAGCACTACTTATAAAGTACTTTTCATCTTCAAAAGCCTTGCAAATATTAACTCATTAATCCTCAACCATTCAGACCAGTTAGTATCATTTCCATTTTAAAGACAGGTCAATTGCAGCACAGAGATTCAGGGCTAATCTACACTGGCAACATTAAAGCGCTGCTGTGGCAGCGCTTTTACATGGCTTGTGTAGTTGCGGCAGAGGGCTGGGAGAGAGCTCTCCCAGCGCTCTAAAAGACCCACCTCCATGAGGGGCGTAGCTCCCAGTGCTCGTGCACTGTCGACACTGGTGCTCTACGGTGCTGAAACTTGCTGTGCTTGGGGCTGTGAGTGTTTTTTCACACCCCTGAGCAAGAAAGTTGCAGTGCTGTAAAGTGCCAGTGTAGACAAGCCCCACATGACTGGCTTAAGGACTTACAATAGACAGCAGAAGAACAGTAATTAAAAAAAAAAAACAAGTTCCTTGCTCCCAGGTTCTGTGCTCATTCCATAACTCGTGTCTCTACCCTCCGCCGTTGCCTAAATCTTTTTTTTTTAAATGCTGCAACAAAAATTAATGTTTTGAAAGCCTAAGGTAAGATCGACAAACTAGGTCAAAGTATCTAAAAGTCAATTCTTCTGTCCAATAACTTTCGCAGCAAATCTTTAATGTGTAAGATTTTTAATATCCGATTGATTAAAAACAAGAGCCAGATGGCATCAATTGCAACCCCCCAAATAAAACAGAAATAGACATTTTATAGGTCTGAGATTGGTGAAATGCTGAGGTTCCCAGCACACAGACAGGCAAATGCCAGAACAGCTGCTCAGGGCAGATGGGTCCTTTGACAGCTTGATAATGCTGACTTGCTGGTGAATCTAAACCATGGTAAGGGCAGCCAACTTAGGACCATCTGTTTGCTAGAGAGGAAAGGTTCCTGGAACAGCAGGTAGCCACTGCTCTGGTTGAGAAATAAACCAACAGTAAGATCAGCAGAATTTATAACCTTTGCTTGTAGATCTACACAAATACAGATGGCAAGACATACAACAGCATTGCACTCTATTTCAAATGTAATCTGGGATTTGTACATCAGTGGTATAAACTATACGGTGTGTTTAAAGGACTTTTTCCCTGTCTATGCACATATAGCAAGATGACTTCGCAGAGGGAAATTGCTGTTTAGTTTCATACCCTAAATATCAAAAAGCACTGAATGGATGCCAATAGCTGTGTTTAGAAAAAGGAACATTAACAATGCACTAAGTTTTCAGCACTACCTCCTCTGGAGGGAGCTCTGTGTAGTATGTGCTATTCTGTGGCACTGAAGGGCATCCTGAGCAGAAAGCTGTATGCATTAATTGTCGAAATAAGTAACTCCATGTCACTGCTAAATTGCATTAACTCTACTCACGCTTTTGTTTGAATTTTTAAGGATGCTTCTGAAATGTAAATTCCTCAGGACAGTGAATGTCTGGGTCCCTGTACAAGCAGAGCACAATGTCAGTGTCTGATGGGTTGTTCACCTCACACAAAGTAGAGTAGGTTAAATTAGGTCAATTAACCTTATTGCTGCCCCTGGAGGAGAGCCAGGGCTCAATAAAGCCTAACGGAAGATGAAGTTCTGCTGGGAATAGCAGGTTGGGCCTGTATAAAGGGATGAAGGTGAAAACAGAAGGGGGCTGGTATCTGTATGGAGAACAAAGCGACATAGTTAAAAGGTTTAAATTCTTAGGGGTAATATTTGATACTAAATTACTTTGGAAAGATCATATCAATTATGTTAAAAACAAACATACAGGAAGGGTTAAACCTGCATAAAAGTCTTTCTGGGACTAATTTGGGGATGTAGAAGAAAACACTGCAGTTGGTATAAAGAGCCTTTGTCAGACCAGTTACTGACTATGGCTCCCAAGCTTTCGGGTCAGCATCAAAATCAAGACTTAAAAAATTAGATTTAATACAAGCCAGGCACTACGAATTGCACACAGTGCACTTACTACAACTCCTATATGCATGCTACAGATAGCTGTTAATGAAATGCCAGTTACACTATGAAGGAAACTATTGAACCTAACTTTCTAGACCACCCTTAATGGGAACTGCAGTGATGAAAGACCAAATACCCAAAGATTGTTGGGAATTCGATAGGTGAACTATAGCACACGATGTTAGAACTCAATTTGCCATTTGAATTAGTGTGTGGGGATGCAGGAGTTGAAAGACAAGGAAAAGCTGAATGAAATAACTTTTAGTCATGGGAAAATTAATTATGGATGGTAAGTTGCATGTTCAAACATGGCTTTAGATTTGATAAAAACATAAGGGTAAAGAGAGACAGTAGGTATTAAAAAGAGGAGTACCAATACATAGATGAAAAGTGGAGTCGTTTTTGTCAAATATATACAGATGGGTCCAAAAAAGAAAAAACGGGATGGCATATTGTACACCAAAATTGGGAATTAGTACATCTAAAAGAATATCCGATTACATAGCTGTCAAGACAGCCGAACTAAATAAAATAAATAAATAAATAAACTAGTAGCAATAATGCTAGCATAAATTGGATCTGGGATGCATGCCCAGCAGCAGTCATTTTTTCAGATTCAGTCTCAGGCCTTATGGCATTACAAAGGATGTCTCAGTATACAGAAGTGATTTAATCTCCTGGTGCAAGTGCTGGAAGAATCAACAAGGGGCAGAGCTCTTCTTGACCTGCTGCTCACAAACTGGGAAGAATTAGTAAGGGAAGCAAAAGTGGATGGGAACTCGGGAGGCAGTGACCATGAGATAGTTGAGTTCAGGATCCTGACACAAGGAAGAAAAGAGAGTAGCAGAATACGGACCCTGGACTTCAGAAAAGCAGACTGACTCCCTCAGCAAACTGGGAGAACAACAATATCAACATCCTCAAACTACGAGTGCTACACAAGGCATGCCATGCATTCTTAACAGCGATCTGTTCTTGTCATGTCCTTGCCATGTTGGACAACACCACTACGGTTTATTACATAAACAAACAAGGGGGCACACGGTCCCCAGCAGTGTGTGTAGAAGTGGTATGCCTGTGGAAATGGTGCATGCCACATCATATCCTCTTGTCCACAGCCTACCTTCCAGGAACCCAGAATGTGATTGCCAATGCCCTCACCGACACTTTGCAATTGACCATGAATGGGAGTTGCACAACACGCTAGTTGCAGACATTTTTGGCCACTGGGGAACTCCAATCAGAGACCGATTTGCATCTCACACCAACACTAAGAGCATCCAGTACTGCGCCAGGAGAGGACTCAGTGCCCATTTGCAGGAGGACGCCCTGATCATCAACTAGTCGGAGTGGACCAGCTATGCCTTTCCTCTACTGCCGTTCCTACCACACTTCCACAAACTCAAGCAGGAGAGGGTGGTGGTCATCCTGATCGCCCCATATTGGCCTTCTTCTCCGCATGTTGACACATCCCCCATTCCCACTATCAATGTTTCCGAAGCTACGGATGCAACACACAGGCAAACTCAGACACCCCGATCCAAGGGCACTCCACCTGACAGCTTGGTTTTTGGATGGCCACCCCCACTTGCGCAGGAATACTCGCTGTTGGTCTGCAATAGCCTCTCCAGTGGCAGAAGGGGCTCCACAAGGTGATCCTACCAGGCCAAGTGGGCTTGTTTCGATGCCTGGGCCAAACATATAGGTTTTGGCGCTGAAGCCATGGGCATCCCTGTGCTATTAGACTCTCTTCTCTCCCTAAAGGCTCCCAGGCTCACTCTCAGCTCCATCAAAATGCATGTAGCAGCCATTGGTGCCTCCTACCCTCCTGTGGAAGGGCTTTTTGTCTTCACCCACCTCTTGGTGATTCTGGAAGGACCTTGTACGCAAATATCGGCCCATCTGGACTGTCGCTCCTCACTGGAACCTCACCCTGGTCCTCACATTATTAATGAAGCCCCCCCTTCAACCCTTAGGCCTCCTGCTCTCTTTCTCTTCTAAGAAAGTAGCTTTTCTGGTCACAATTACCTCTGCAAGGTGGTTTGGTGAACTGGGGGCTATGATGGCAGATCCCCCTTTCACCACATTCCATAAGGACAAGGTATCACTGTGCTTGCATCCCAAGTTTCTACCAAATGTGATTTCCTGCTTCCACCTCAACCAACCCATTCGCCTGCCTGCTTTCTTTCCCAAACCACACTCCTCAGATGAGGACCGGTGGCTTCACTTCCTTGATGTGTGCAGGGCCCTGGCCTTTTACCTACAAGGGACAAAGCCATTCTGGAAGTCTCCCAGACCGTTTGACTGACCTTAAAAACCTTGAAGGAAAGAGATTCCACCACCTCCCTAGGTAAACTATTCCAGTGCTCCAACACCCTCTTAGTGAAAAAGTTTTTCCTAATATCCAACCGAAACCTCCCCTACTGCAACTTGAGACCATTGCTCCTTGTTCTGTCATCTGGTACCACTGAGAACAGTCTAGAGCCATCCTTGTTGGAACCCCCTTTCAGGTAGTTGAAAGCAGCTATCAAATCCCCCCCATTCTTCTTTTCTGCAGACTAAACAATCCCAGTTCCTTCAGCCTCTCCTCATAAGTCATGTGTTCCAGCCCCCTAATCATTTCTGTTGCCCTCCACTGGACTCTTTCCAATTTGTCCACATCCTTCTTGTAGTGTGGGGCCCAAAACTGTACACAGTACTCCAGATGAGGCCTCACCAATGTCGAATAGAGGGGAATGATCACTTCCCTCGATCTGCTGGCAATGCCCCTACTTACACAGCCCAAAATGCTGTTAGCCTTCTTGGCAACAAGGGCACACTTTTGACTCATACCCAGTTTCTCTTCCCCTGTAACCCCTAGGTCCTTTTCTGCAGAACTGCTTCCTAGCCATTCGGTCCCTAGTCTGTAACAGTGCATGGGATTCTTCCGTCCTAAGTGCAGGATTCTGCACTTGTCCTTGCTGAACCTCATCAGATTTCTTTTGGCCCAATCCTCTAATTTGTCTAGGTCCCTCTGTATCTTATCCCTACCCTCCAGCGTATCTACCACTCCTCCCAGTTTAGTGTAATCTGCAAACTTGCTGAGAGTGCAGTCCATGCCATCCTCCAGATCATTAATGAAGATATTGAACAAAACCAGCCCCAGGACCGACTCTTGGGGCACTCCGCTTGATACCGGCTGCCAGCTAGACATGGAGCCATTGATCACTACCAGTTCAGCCTGACAATCTAGCCAGCTTTCTATCCACCTTATAGTCCATTCATCCAGCCCATACCTCTTTAACTTGCTGGCAAGAATACTGTGGGAGATCGTATCAAAAGCTTTGCTAAAGTCAAGGAATAACATGTCCACTGCTTTCCCCTCATCCATAGACCCAGTTATCTCCTCATAGAAGGCAATTAGGTTAGTCAGGCATGACTTGCCCTTGGTGAATCCATGCTGACTGTTCCTGATCACTTTCCTCTCCTCTAAGTGCTTCAGAATTGATTCCTTGAGGACCTGCTCCATGATTTTTCCAGGTACTGAGGTGAGGCTGACTAGCCTGTAGTTCCCCAGATCCTCCTCCTTCCCTTTTTAAAGACGGGCAGTACCAGATGGCCTTTTTCTAGTCATCTGGGACCTCCCCCGATCACCATGAGTTTTCAAAGATAATGTTCAATGGCTCTGCAATCTCATTTGCCAACTCCTTTAGCATCCTCGGATGCAGTGCATCCAGTCCCATGGACTTGTGCTCATCCAGCTTTTCTAAATAGTCCTGAACCACTTCTTTCTCCACAGAGGGCTGGTCACCTCCTCCCCATGCTGTGCTGTCCAGTGCAGCAGTCTGGGAGCTGACCTTGTTTGTGAAGACAGAGGCAAAAAAAGCATTGAGTACATTAGCTTTTTCCACATCCTCTGTCACTAGGTTGCCTCCCTCATTCAGTAAGGGGCCCACACTTTCCTTAACTTTCTTCTTGTTGCTAACATACCTGAAGAAACCCTTCTTGTTACTCTTAACATCTCTTGCTAGCTGCAACTCCAAGTGTGATTTGGCCTTCCTGATTTCACTCCTGCATGCCTGAGCAATATTTTTATACTCCTCCCTGGTCATTTGTCCAATCTTCCACTTCTTGTAAGCTTCTTTTTTGTGTTTAAGATCAGCAAGGATTTCACTGTTTAGCCAAGCTGGTCACCTGCCATATTTACTATTCTTTCTACACATCGGGATGGTTTGTTCCTGCAACCGCAATAAGGATTCTTTAAAATACATCCCTCCAGATCTGCCAGTACCGAGCCAATCAGGGCATCGTCTAAGCATCTACTCGGCATAGAATGGGTTGGTGATACAGGATAGTCCCTCCCACATTGAACGGGACAGTTCTGAAGGTGAGTACTGGGGCCACGAGCTCCAATATGGCCAATCTGGTTGACCCTGCTGTTGCAGCTGTGGAGCACAGGGAGCCGGGTACCAGTGGCTCCTGGGCTGAGTCAGGGAGGATATTGCCATGGTGCCATCGGAACCATCTGATAGTCATGTCCTTGGAATGGAAGCAGTGTAAGGTCCGGGCCTCTCAGACTCTGAGGAGGAACTGGAGTCCTGCATCAATGGTGGTGCCAATGGACCCTACGGAGAGGGGAGTGTCGTATGAACACAGCCAGAAGGTGGCAAACTGGGTATGGGCCCCTCTTCGTAGGTGAGAGTACCGAGGCATACGGAAATTACATCTTTTCCAGTGCGAGCGGTTCATGAGGCCCAGGGGCGGTTAAGCCTCTCCCCGGTGTCAATGGCACCCGATCAACGTGGTCACTCTTGTGGTTCTTAGAGCATGGTGCCCATTCTTGACTGGAGCTCATGGATGGCACGGTGTCTTTCTTAGACATGGAGGAAGACTTACCGCCATGCTTATGTGCATGCTTCCATGACTCTTGGCTAGGCCCTGGCACAAGGTGTGTAGCACTGGTACTGGTGGCACCCGGCTGGGGTTCCGCGGCAGAAGGTGCATTTTTGGATTGTTCAGGCCGATACATGGGGTGTGTGTGTGGGAGTGGGCGGGGGGTGTTTTCCCTGGCCAGGGTCCAACTGTAGCCCCACGGAAACGTCCATAGGGTGCCTCTTAAAGTGGAGGGCTCTGCCTTCCTGTTTACGGGCAGGGAAGGAGTGACTGATGTTCATAGACTCAGACTTTAAGGTCAGAAGGGACCATCGTGATCATCTAGTCTAACCTCCTGCACATTGCAAGCCACAGAACCCCACCCACCCCCTCCTGTAATAGACACCTAATCTCTGGCAGAGTTACTGAAGTCCTCAAATCATGGCTTAAAGACTTCAAGTTGTAGAGAATCCACCATTTACACTATTTTAAACCTGTCAGTGACTTGTGCAACATGCTTCAGAGGAAGGAGAAACCTCCCCAGGGTCTCTGCCAAGCTGACCTGGGGGAAAATTCCTTCCCAACCCCAAATATGGCAATCAGTTAGACCCTGAGCATGTGGGCAAGGCCCATCAGACAGATACCTAGGAAACTGATAAGAACAGATACTACGTTTGCGCCACAGCTCAGAGAATTTTCTATAGTAACTCAGAGCCCTTCCCATCTAGTGTCCCGTCTCCAGGTGCTGGGGATTTTTGATGCACCTGGGGATTTTTGATGGACGCAGTGTGGGCTTCCCCTAAGCCGTACAGACAACGTTGGTGTTTGTCATTGAGGGAGAACAAACAAGGGCAGGAAGTGCACTTTTAATCCCGGATTGTTTATCATACTCCAGTACCCAGATGCGGGTGCTGTGGGGGGAGAGAGGGGAGATTGTTAGGTGGGGAACTGCCAAAGTGGTATCCTGAGTCTCAAGGCTTGCAGGACTTTCAGAAACAAGAAAATTACTACAGAAAACCATGGAAATCCTGACTATGGCCAATATCCAGATATGGGTGTTGGCGTATGTGTGTGTTGTGGATTGTTTGGCAGGAAACTGTCGGAGCAGCGTCCCCAGTCCTTAATCCTACAAAACTTGCTGAAACAAGATAACTAGTACATAAAACAACAAAATCCTGAATAACAGTTTTTCGATAAAAGTTTGGAAAATGCATCACCAAGGATGGGAGGACAGTTGAAGCTCTGACTCGGACCATGCGATAGCGAGAAGGAACTAAAGACGCGGTTGGTCCACCAGAGCATCATCAAGGATCTACAACCTATCCGGAAGGACGATCCCTCACTCTCACAGACCTTAGGGGACAGAACAGTCCTCGCTTACAGACAGCCCCGCAACCTGAAGCAAATACTCACCAGCAACTACACACCACACAACAAAAATACCAACCCAGGACCAAACCCTACAACAAACCCCGGTTCCAACTCTGTCCACATAGCTATTCCAGGGACACCATCATAGGACCTAACCACACCAGCCATACCATCCCGGGCTCGTTCACCTGCACATCTACCAATGTTATATATGTCATCATGTGCCAGCAATGCCCCTCTGCCATGTACATTGGCCAAACCGGACAGTCTTTACACAAAAGAATAAATGGACACAAATCTGACATCAGGAATCATAACATTCAAAAACCAGTAGGAGAACACTTCAATCTCCCTGGTCACTCAATAACAAACCTAAAAGTGGCAATTCTTCAACAAAAACTTCAAAAACAGACTCCGTGAAACTGCAGAACTGGAATTAATTTGTAAACTGGACACCATCAGATTAGGCCTAAATAAAGACTGAGTGGTTGGATCATTACAAAACCTAAACCTAATTTCCCCAATACTAATTTCCCTCTACTGTTACTCACACCTTCTTGTCAACTGTCTGAAATGGGCCACTCTCATTACCACTTCAAAAGTTATTTTTCCTCCCTTGGTATACTGCTGTCAATTGAATTGTCTCGTTAGACTGACCTCACACTTGGTAAGGCAACTCCCATCTTTTCATGTATTGTGTGTATATATATACACACACACGTGCAACTGTATTTTCCACTTCATGCATCTGATGAAGTGGGTTCTAGCCCACGAAAGCTTATGCCCAAATAAATTTGTTAGTCTCTAAGGTGCCACAAGGACTCCTCGTTGTTTTTGCTGATACAGACTAACACGGCTACCACTCTACGTAGAGTTCAGGCTCCCAATTTTCTTTTGTTAAAAAGGGAAGGGAAAGAGCTGTACAAACCTAATACTAATAGAAATGTTTTATAAATAAAAATATTGTTTCTCCTCCACCCCCCCCCCCAAAAGCCAGGGCGGGTTTACAATATCATTCACGTGCAGTATTAGAAACCCTAAAACAGCTGCATTATGCAGGGCATCTGAGAACCTGAAAGTGAAACTGATCATCATCAAAAGTGAAACTGAATAGTCTTCTTCCACTATCAATACTGAGGGGAAAAGATTACGAGTTTTAATAATTTACAGTGTTAATTGATTTAGTAGTAATTTGTTTTAACTATGGTTTGCTGAAGCACGGCTGAATTCCATATGTTCTTGTCTATGCCACTAAAATTCCCTAGTTCAGATAGGGCCTTCCAGTTAAACAGTAATCAGCCCTGGTTTGCCTGCATGCATCTGACACTCACTGTCAGTAGTGGGTAATTTTTCTAGTGCACACAAAGCTTAAGTGACAGATTAATTTGACACTGCAAGTTCTAGGCCCTTCCTTTTGTATGGAGATTTTCTGCCATTACACAAGATGGTTATTTCCTTGGAGTGACATCTTCTCATTAACAAGACAACACCACCTTCATTTTTAGACAGTGTGGGCTAATGTTTCTTCCTGTCCCAAAGAGGCAAACATGAATCAATATTACATACAAAAATCTATGTTAGAAGAATATTAAGGCTGCAAAATCAAGTGCTTAAAAGTTGGCCTTAAATCTGGCACTTCCTGTCTGTGTAACCTTAATTCGGCTCCCTTGTGCACATGCAGCATGATATAGTCTTTATTTACATGTTCACGTGCTATCTTTCCCACAGGACCCTGTGGTATTCAGTGTATGCAATGAAGTTGCTATGGGGATAGTCAGGGTTGTGTACTGAAGGAGATTGGTCTGTAGGATCCCTGCCTCATTTGTTGAAGTTGGAAGGAAGATGTGTTTGAACAAGGCATGGGATGGCAGGAAGAGAACAGATGGTCTCACGGTTAAGGCAGTTGAATGACAACCTAGAGAATTGGACTCTATCCCTGTCTATGGGCTGGTCTACACTGGGGGGGGGGGGAGGGGGGGACAGGGGGAGGGGAGAAATCGATCTAAGATACGCAACTTCAGCTACGCTGTGGAAGTATCTAAAATGGAATTACCTGGGGTCCACATGGCGCGGGATCGACGGCCGCGGCTCCTCCGTCGACTGCGCTACCGCCGCTCGCTCCGGTGGAGTTCCGGAGTCGACGGTGAGCGTGTTTGGGGATCGATATATCGCATCATAACGAGACGCAATATATTGATCCCGGATAAATCGATTGCTACCCGCCGATATGGCGGGTAGTGAAGACGTACCCTGAGCCACGGAGTTCCCATGTGATATTAGTCAAATCACTTAAGCCAAACTTTTCAGAGGTGGTCAACTAATTGTTTGTTCCTCATTTTCTGGTTGCCTAGCCTTGTTCTTGGAAACTGCTGAACCAATTTGACTGAAATTTTCTAGGGTGGGGTGGGGTGGGGTAGGGACAGAATCAGACTGAGGCAGACTCCCAGGGTAGAAATTTTCAGCCCAAACAGTTAAAGTCTGGCAAAATTATAAGAAATTGAAAACACAATCTTATGGGAAGTGTAAGGTCACCTTACCAGGCAATGCTACCATAGAGGGACCAGAGAGCAAATGTGAAAAATTGGGACAAGGGGTGGGGGGTAATAGGAACCTATATAAGGCTGTGGCTACATTCAAAACTTCAAAGAGCTGCCACAGGAGCGCGCCCGCGGCAGTGCTTTGAAGTGCGAGTGTGGTCGCGCGCCAGCGCTGCAGGTACTCCACCTCCACGACGGGATTAGCTCCCAGTGCCGTGGCACTGTTTACACTGGCGCTTTACAGCGCTGTAACTTGCTGCGCTCGGGGGGGTGTTTTTTCACACTCCTGAGCGAGAAAGATGCAGCGCTGTAAAGCGCCAGTGTAGCCAAGGCCTAAGAAAAAGACCCCAAAATCAGCACATCTGGTACCCTACGCTACCAGCCCCACTTACAATTCTCCTTAAATACCATCTTCAATGGTTCAAGTACAAAGGAAGTATTGCTGTTTTACCCCTTAAGGATTTGCATATGTTAATCCATCAGCCTTGTCTACACTAGAAAGTTGCACTATTTAACAAAAGGGGCAATTTCAAACAGATCAAAAAAATCTGCACAACTTTCTCATGTAGATGATTCCAAAATATCATCTTTGAGGCTTGTCTCAACACATTACCTGGGCAACGTCTAGAAATTCTGGGAGGCGACAGTAATAAAAAAGACATTTAAGAACAGATATCAAACAGAATTAAAAAATAAATTTGGAACCTCCTTGTCAGTGCTAAACTGTGGGTATGATTTTTTAACTGAAGGTTACTTGAAATATAAAAATGGTTAAGATTAGAACCGAGTAAATAATGGATTTTTCAATTCTGAGGCTAAACCAAAAAAACTGTTTTAATTCAATTCAAAACTATTTTTCAAAAATAAATAAATAAATAAATAAATAAATAAATAAATAAATTTGAATCTTTTTGAGTTGACCAAACTGTTTTGGGTCAACTCTAAATGATTTTTGTTTTGTTTCTTTCAATTTGTTTCAAGTCAACTAAAATATTTTGGTTGATTCTACAATAATTTTATTTTTTATTTCCAATCAGGTGTTCTGAGATGTTTTTCACCTTTGAGGTTTTTTTCAATAGGCCAAATTTGAAAATGAAATGCTATTACAAAACAAAATATTTTGAATTTTTAAAAAAATGTCAGCCAAAATTATTCATTGAATTTGACCCAAATTTGCAAATAGTTTCAGAGCCCTGAAAAATGCATTTTTCAGCAAAAACCCTAATTGACAGATATTTGTTGCCCTACTCAAGTTAAAAGCCAGTACTGCTGTCTTCTGTTATTGCTAATGTTACTGTGTGAAATTCCCATACAACATTTGGAGGGCGGGCTGAAAATGTGTATCTAGTTATAAAAACGTTGCCTCCTCTTTCAATCTGGCAAATGCCTAAACAATTGGAACTTTTAATTAAGAATCATCCAGTACTCCTAGAGTACTTTACTATTCAGATAGCAATCTTCACTCTGTTCCAAGGACTGGTTTTAAAATCTCTCACTTAAAATGCATTTGCAAAAGCTTTGTTTGCAATAACTTTAATTCTCACCTATATTGTTATGGACAGCAAAGAATAGAAAGAACATTTGTCAATTCCTTTGTTTACACCAAACATGTTTTATCTCCTGAAACTGCCGGCAATTCTGGTTTTTCTTTGCTTTCAAGTAGCAATTAATGTAGGTTGATATGGTTAATGCCCCACCCACCATTGTTTTACAATTATAAATTAACAGAGAAAGCCTTTAGAACAGTCAGCATTGCAGACACTTTCATTCTACATTTTATATCATGATGATTTCTACACTACATATGCAGTACTTTTAAAACACTTTCAGCTAACCGTGTCATCACTGTTAATGTTGTTAAAAAACATTCAAATGAATCCCGAAGAATTATTTTCAGAAACCTTTTAACTAGCTTATGCTCTTTTCTACACTGACAGCAGAAGCATGACAGTTGAAATGGTCAACTCGATATGTACATGAGGTCTTCTTAGCCAGAATCAGAGCTAGATGGTTTTCTGAATCCTTTGAAGCAGAGATCACAGCAATCAGCATGATGTGGCTCAGAAATTGGACTGAGATCCAGGAGACTGGAGATCAATATCTGGCTTTGTCAAACTTCCTGTGATTTTGGGCAAGCCACTGTCCTGTGCCTCAGATCCCTTGTCTGTACAGTGACAGACCTTTCTCATCCTTTGTCTTGTCTATTTAGATCATAAGCATTTTGGGTCAGGGATTATCTGTGTGTACATACAGTGCCTCATACAAGGGAGCCCTCAGCTCAGTTAGGGCCTCTAGGTGCTATCATAATTCAAACAACTACAGCCATTTAGGAAAAGAGAATATTTCTGTACTCACTAAGGGCGAAATTCAGCCCATTGCACAGGGTTTGCAAAAGGCTCTCTTCATGTGAAGCACCCCAGGCATGTCTGCTTTTTTGGCTTATTTCCACATCTGGAAAACTGCCAAGTTGTGGCTTCTTGGGGTTTTTTTTTGGGGGGGGGGAGGAGTTGGAGGGGGAGACTTAAAAAGAATCACAAAGCCCCATCACAAACAGATCACCTTGGTCTGACACTGGCATGGACTATGGGCAGAGAATGCTAGGGAATTCCAGGAAGGGGTGATCCTTGCTCCTGCATGCAGCCAAATGAAGAAGGCACATGCCCCACAGTTCAGTTTGTTGGATGGGGGAAGATACATGAAAAGGAAGGAGTAAAATGGGGGGGGGGGGAGAAATTATTCTTGGAGATTGGCTGGAATCACTGGACGCTGTCCCTAGCGTAGCAGTTCTTCCTTGGTGGGGTGTGATTCAAGAGGGGGTCATGAGGGGTTCCTCAGTGGGTTGCACCCATAAGCTGAAAAAGCAGCTAAGATCAGTAGGATCCAGCAGCAGTCTGCAGTGGGAGGAAGGAATGACTTCTTCCCCCTGCTCTGATCTCCCACCCCTCATGCACATCACCCACTCCCACAGCAGCTTAGTCCCTTCCCAGCACAGAAAGGGCTCAGATACAGTGCCTGAAGGGGCAGAACCGCCAATTTTGCAGCCTCTCAAAGCAGCACTTCCCCTGCTGTGGGGCAGAGCACTGAGCAGGCACAGGACAAGGAGAGGAGAGAGAATCACACACACACACACACCCCGCCGACCTCTGCCCCAAATGGTCTCCACAGTACCTTTTCAGATCCACAATCAACAGCATGGCAGAAAAATTGTTCTGTGACTCATACCTCACATTCCTTTGCCCCTGCAAATATGGTAGGATGCTTGAGGATTTTTCAGCCGTTTGATGGGTTGTGGGTAGAAACAGAGTTAAGAACCACAGCCCTCGAGAACCTCAGGCAGCTCCCCCCTCTTCTACTGAGAAACGGAGAACATTCACGTAATGGTTTTATTATTTAAATAAAGGAAAACCTCTAGAGGGTAAAACCACCTGCATTAACAATTCAGGTCCCTTACCTTGAGTAAACAACTAACAAGGTTCCATTTCAAAACTTTATTATTATTTGACCCAGATATGCACCATGTTAGTTTTATGCCACATTAATGTCAAACAATTTGCTGAGTGTGAACTTCAAACAAGAAATCTGAAGGTTTGAAAAAAACTTTATGAAAGCTAAGTTCTCTCTGCTAGATAATGTCACATGCACAGAAGAAATCAGACATTAAAACAGCAACGAAAAAGCAAACTGAAAAAACAAATTCCGTCATGTGGCACCATATGAATACCTACATAGGGTCATCAGCAGGGTTGGAACCTTTAGATCCACTGCACATCACTGCCATTGGAGGTAAGGAAATAACTGATAGAAGTAGTAGGTTGTCATCCTCTGGGGGCACCAGCACTAGAGGGGGATGGGACATGCTTTGCCTGTGGATTTCAGAGATATTTGCTGATAGCAAAGGAATGGTGAGACTCAGGAATCCTGAGTTCCCTTTGGGACTCTGGAGTCTAGTTGTCACAGAATCTTCTGCCTGTTTCCTCTAAGCTTGATGCCTTCTGCCCCATCCCAGTCCCGTCCCTGGTGCCTCATCCCAGTCCCATTCTCCTGGCTACCTAAGGCCCAGTCTCCACTTCTCAGGTGTCTCATCCTAATCCCAAAATCACTGCTCAGGCAGTCCTAGTCTCCCCCTCTGGGTTCCCCATCCCAGTCTCTTCCCCTTACAAACAATCTCAGTCTCCTTGTCCATCCAGTCCTAATTCCTTACCACTGGCTCCCAGTCTTCCCCCCTGAGTTCCTCATCCAAACTCAGTCTCTGCCTCCTCCCCAGATCACTTCCCAATATCTCCCATCCTGGGTTGTTTGTTCTAGTCTCTTTACCCAGGCAGTCACAGATCCCCTCTCCTCACCAGGTCTGTCTTCCCTTACCATCTCTGGATCCCAGTCTGTCTCCTTGTCCAGCAAATCCCAGTCTTCCCTCCCAGCTCCTTGTTCAATCTCAGTGTTCTCACATTCCCCAGCTAGCTCTGCCTACAATGGCATGTGGCCCACCTGCGATTGCTAGCAGCAAATATACCCAAGGGCTGGATATGGGATACTAGATGGGGAGGGCTTTCTTTCCCAGGTGTCTGGCTGGTGGGTCTTGCCCACATGCTCTGGGTTGAACTGATCACCATGGGGTTGGGAAGGAATTTCCCCATGGGCCAGATTGGCAGAGAACAAGGGGAGTTTTCGCCTTCCTCTTCAGCATGGGGTTTAAACTAGAGTATATGGTGGATTCTCTGTAACTTGAAGTCTAAGTCATGATTTGAGGACTTCAGTAACTCAGCCAGAGGTTACAGGTCTAATGCAGGAGTGGGTGGATGAGGTTCTGTGACCTGCAATGTGCAGGAGGTCAACTAGATGATTACACCGCTCCCTTCTGGCCTTAAAGTCTTTGACTCCTTCCCTCCTCCCATTTCCTTCACCAGCTCCCAGTCACAATCTCTTTGCCCAACTAATCATAACCTCCCTTTCTCAGGTTCCTAAGGCCCAGCCTGATCGTTACCATCACCACCACCCTCAGCTGCTAGGAGACAAGGAGACTTTTTTGCCCAGTTAGTTCCAGCCTCCATTTCTCAAAGTTCCCTTCTCACCAGGCTGCTTGTCCCAGACTACTCCATTTCCTGCCCCCTCATCAGGTTCTTGTCTTCTCTGCAATAGGAGACAAGAACAAGATGCTGCTTCCTCTTCCACAATGCCTGGGTGCCACAGGCTCCCTGCTCTGAGTTATGGTGCCCAGCCCATCTTGAATTTTCTTGGCAGCCTTTAACAAATTTCCACTGAACAGGTGCAGCATGATTTTCAGAGGCTTGTAATTCAGCCCAATGTATGTGGATTTTTTACAGGGAAAGCAAAAGGCACACTCCCTGACAGAGGCCGCCTCCCCTTGCCAATTTCAAGTCCCTGCTCCTTTAAAGCATTGAGGAATTAGAACTTCTCAACAGAACAGCTGCAAGAATTTAACACTGCAAAACATTCCCCCCAAACCTCATTCTCTGAAACAGCTGAATTGTTTTTGCAGACATTTTCCAAAAAATTCAGCCTGAGAAACACCAGCCTGTAAAATTTCAGCCAAATAGTTAAGAGGTTGGCAAAGATGTAAGAAAATGAAAAAGTCTTACAATAAAAGCATCAGGCAACTTTAACTATAGGGGTTGCTGCCAGCTATACCTATAATACATATATGAATACATCTACCATATTAATATAATGTAGTATAGTGATACATGAACATACTCTGCAAGTTAAATACCCATTGTTCATTTATGTCCATGGACTTGAGCAAGCAGAATGAGCACAGTAATTAAGAACTCCAACATATAAACTAAGTGTTAGAAACCTAGTTCAAAGGAACTATCATTAAATTAGCCTTGCTTCTATCCCAAAAATGGTATTTAATCTGAAGTTACTTTGTACAGTGATCCTTAAAAAAAACAACAAACTGATTAAAAAAAGATTTCAGCATTCATACCACGGTGGCCATGAAATACTCTGTGCACCCCATACAGGGTGACTTAAACAGAGACCCCTTCCACAACTTCCTTTTACAACTAGTGAAAACATATCCTCAGCTGCCACAGGTGTCGAGTGTATCAAGTGTGAAGCACTGCTCTGAAGTCACATTACAGGGTCACTATCAAACTGGAGATTTTACTGCTGGATCTACTTTCTTTTCATGGCCACCTCTTGACAGGCACCACAGAGAAACCTAACACTTGCCATCTGCATACAGTGATTTTCAGCTAATAATAGTTTAACAAGGAACTCTCAAAGTCTCTCTGAAGCAATGGGTCAGCTAATCCCTTTCACAGAGAGGATTTTACTTCTAGAAAACTGAAGCCAGCTGAGAAAGAAGATATTTCCTTTTATTTATTTTGAGTTGTAGGCTTTGCTTTGATGGGGAAGTCCTGGCTTTGTGATGAATATTTAGGGACAGAAACTTGCACTGTTCCCCTATGAGACGTGATCACTATTAACTAGTTATTTTTATTGGCCTGTCAAAAAAGGGATGGCTGGTGACCCAGCTTTCCCATTTAACTGGCAGTGCTGACAGGTGCCTTTTGAAACATCAAGTGAGATGGATACGTTGTGTATCCAAGGGAAGACCAAAAGGCAAGTATTTGCCTACCATTCTGAAACATTTGGAGAATTATCTGGGTAACAGCAACCCAAGACTGGGGTTATTTTTAGATTTAGAAGCTTTCCACTGTTACATCAATGAAAAAATGTGAACAAGCAAAAAAAGCTATACCATTATCTGAGGTACGTAATATTTGTATACTGTCATCTATGTATAGTATTCTCTTGCTATAAGGAAACATCTACCACACATATAACAATGCTGGATATATGGCAACCACCACAACTTGGGGCACCTGAGCATCTGCCATACGGCATACCCAGCACAAAGAGAACACCAACGAGGATTATTTGAATGCTTTAGTCCATAAGGTCACAGGATCTGGAATGTAGTCAATAGATGGAAAATTCACCAACTTCTCAGCTGTTCCCAAGATTAGGGAATTTTGAATAATGTGGATGTTTAACACAAGGGTTAGGCATAGTCGGGGACATAGGCGCTGATTCTGTGGGTGCTCCAGGGCTGCAGCACCCATGAGGAAAAACTGGTAGGTGCTCTGCACCCACCGGCAGCTCCCCACTCAGCTCCCCAGCCCCAGTTCACCTCCGTCTCCTCCCCTGAGCACGCCACTGCGTCCTGCTTCTCCTCCCTCCCTCCCAGTGCTTGCGCCACGAAACAGCTGTTTCATGTGGCAACCCGGGGGGAGGGGGGAGAAACACAGCGCGCTTGGGGGAGGAGGCAGGGCCGGGGTGGGGATTTGGGGAGGGATCCAATAGGGGCAGGGAGGAGCAGAGTTGGGGCGGGGACTTTGGGTCGGGTGCGAACACCCACCGGTGCCGAAAAAAGTTGATGCCTGTGGTTGGGGACAGATCGGTCTATAACAAGCCTTGTGGATGGGGGGAAGGGGAAGCTATATATGTGGTATATCTTGACTTCAGTAAGGCTTTTGATACGGTCTCATATGACCATCTCATAAACAAACTAGGGAAATACAACCTAGATGACGCTACTAAGGCGGGTAAATAACTGGTTGGAAAACCCATTCCCAGGGAGCAATTATCAGTGGTTCACAGTCAAGCTGGAAGGGCATAACAAGTGGGTCCCACAGGGAACAGCTCTGAGTCTGGTTCTGTTCAATATCTTCATTAACGATTTAGATAATGGCATAGAGAGTACATTATAAAGTTTGTGGACGATACCAAGCTGAGAGGGGTTGCAAGTGCTTTGGAGGATAGGATTAAAATTCAAAATGATCTGAAAAAACTGGAGAAATGCTCTGAAGTCAATAGGATGAAATTCAATAAGGACAAATGCGAAGTATTCCATTTAGGAAGGAACAATCAGTTGCACACATACAAAATGGGAAATAACTGCCTAGGAAGGAGTACTGCGGAAAGGGATCTGGGGGTTATAGGGAATCACAAGCTAAATATGAGTCAACAGTGTAACGCTGTTACAAAAAAAGCGAACATCAGTCTGGGATGTATTAGTAGGAGTGTTGTAAGCAAGACACGAGAAGTCATTCTTCCACTCTACTCTGCGCTGATTAGGCCTCAACTGGAGTACTGTGTCCAGTTCTAGGCGCCACATTTCAGGAAGGATGTGGACAAATTGGAGAATGTCCAGAGAAGAGCAACAAAAATGATTAAAGGTCTAGAAAACATGACCTATGAGAGAAGATTGAAAAAACTGGGTTTGTTTAGTCTGGAGAAGAGAAGACTGTGCCAGTGCCAGCCAAGACGACACTTCTTGCTCTGCCTCCAAATCCCTCAACACCCGTGTACCTGAAGAAATAGAGCAGCTGAGGCGCAAGACTGTGGATTAGACAGAACAATTTTGGAAGGTCTGTCCCTTTTCTTGTACACTACTCCTGCCAGGGAAAGAGAGACCTTTCTAAAGGCCTTTTGTAATAGATAAGTCAGTGCCAAACAAGTCAAGGCATTTATTAGAACAAGAAATGACTGGCTCAGAGGGCAAAGGCAGTCAAAATATTGCCCATATTTTATTTTCATATAGTATATTATCTGTTATATTATCCAGCATTTTTATAAAATGCATCCCAAATAAGGTTACTACCTGTTCTGAATCTCTCTGTATAGTCATATAGGATTAGTTTGCAGGAGGTTTAAAATGCCAAACTAGCGTTAGACAAGGAAAATGGTTTGCCATGAGAAGGTGGTGATATACTGCAAATCAGCTGTGAAACAGAGGCCCATAGGTGGCTCACTGCTGTGTATCAGCAGCTCTTTGTCTGGGCTGACATATTCACCTAACACACAGCTGTCAATCTGAATTTAAAATGGGTCATATAAGAAGATACTATTGGAAAATTAACGCATTGATCATTAATATTATTGCATAATATATGTACAATGTATGCAAGGAGTTATGAATATATGCATACACTATATGCTAGAATTATGTTCTTAAATGTGATTGGCAAGCAATGCATTAGTTCAGTTTGTTCTAGACAATGGAATGTGCATTTGCTTGGCTGACCAGCCTAGTCATTTGGCAGAGACAATGAAGGTGTATTTACATAAAAATTAAACGAAGTATCAAGCTAACAAGGGGAGGAAGTAATGACTCTACTATCAACAGCAGAGGAGGAACCAGCATAAAGTCTTCACCAGACTGCATAGCGTCTCTTCCCAGAAGGAGAAAAAGAAGTTTATCTGAAAATACATTTCAGAGGTTTACTGGACTGTACCCTAAACAATAAGCCAAGGGTGGCCAAATTGTGGCTCTTTTACAGTTAAAGTGTGGCTTGTGGAGCCCCCCATGTTCCCTATTTACAAGACATGGTGGGGAGCTCAGGGCCTCTGCCTTCCAACAGGTGATGGGGTAGGGGCTTCTGCCCAACAGGGAGGGGATCTTGGGCTTCAGGGACATGCCTGCTGGGGCTCAGGGATTCAGCAGGAGTGAGGCTGAAGCGCTGATCCCCGGCAGGTGCCTCCTGTGGGGGCAGAAGTCCTGATCCCCAGCAGGCATGGCCTGGCTCTCGAACTTCTGAAGACTGTCGTATGCAGCTCAGAGGGTCAGTAAGTTTGGCCACCCCTGCAATAAGTAATTGAATCAACTGATTGCATACAATCTTACTGTATTATAAAAGTGTATCAAGTAAGGTCTTTTATGAAAGCCTGTGATGCATTGGTGATTAGTTTCATTGTGAAATGGGTTAAGTATAGAGGTGAGAGCAACAGGGGTGATGTCGTGGTGGGCGTGTGCTATAGACCACCGGATCAGAAGTATGAGGCTTTCTTTGGACAACTAACTGAAGTTTCCAGATCACAGGCCCTGGTTCTAAAGGGGGACTTCAATCACCCTAACATCTGCTGGGAGAGCAATACAGCAGTGCATAGACAATCCAGGAAGTTTTCGGAGAGTGTTGGGGACAACTTCCTGGTACAAATGCTGGAGGAACCAACTAAGGCCATGCTCCTCTTGACCTGCTGCTTACAAACAGGGAAGAATTGGTAGGGGAAGCAGAAGTGGGTGGCAACCTAGGCAGCAGTGACCCTGAGATGGTTGAGTTCAGGATCCTCACAAAAGGAACAAAGGAGAGTAGAAAAATACGAACCCTGGACTTCAGAAAAGCAGACTTAGACTTCCTTAGGGAACTGATGGGCAGGATCCCCTAGGAGGCTAATATGAGGGGGGAAAGAGTCCAGGAGAGCTAGCTGTATTTTAAAGAAGCCTTATTGAGGGCACAGGAACAAACCATCCCGATGTACAGAAAGAGTAACAAATATGGCAGGCAACCAGCTTGGCTTAACAGCGAAATCTTCGGCGACTTTAAACTCAAAAAGGAAGCTTACAAGAAGTGGAAACTTGGACAGATGACTACGGAGGAGTATAAAAATATTGCTCAAGCATGCAGGGGTGTAATCAGGAAGACCAAAGCACAACTGGAATTACAGCTAGCAAGGACTTTGAAGGGTAACAAGAAGGGTTTCTACAGGTATGCTACCAAGAAGAAGGTGGTCAGGGAAAGTGTGGGACCCTTACTGAATGGGGGAGGCAACCTAGTGACACATGATGTGGAAAAAACTGAAGTACTCAATGCTTTTTTTGCCTCGGTCTTCACAGACAAGGCCAGCTCCCAGACTGTTACACTGGGCAACAGAGGGGAGGAGGTGAGCAGCCCTCAGTGCTGAAAGAAGAGGTTAAGGATTATTTAGAAAAGCTGGACATGCACAAGTCCATGGGTCCAAATCTAATGCATCCAAGGGTGCTGAGGGATTTAGCTGATGTGATTGCAGAGCCACTGACTATTATCTTTGAAAATTTGTGGCGACTGGGGGAGGTCCTGGATGATCGGAAAAAGGCAAATATAGTGCCCATCTTTTAAAAAGGGAAGAAAGAGAACCCGGGGAACTACAGACTGGCCAGCCTCACTTCAGTCCTTGGCAAAATCATGGAGCAGGTCCTCAAGGAAACCATTCTGAAGCACTTGGAGGAGAGGAAGGTGATCAGGAACAGTCAACATGGATTCACCAAGGGAAAGTCGTGCCTGACCAACCCTGATTGCCTTCTATGATGAGATAACCGGCTCTGTGGATGTGGGGAAAGCGGTGGATGTGATATATCTTGACTTTAGCAAAGCTTTTGATACGGTCTCCCACAGTATTCTTGCCAGCAAGTTAAAGAAGTATGGACTGGATGAATGGACTATAAGGTGGACAGAAAGTTGACTAGATTGTCGGGCTCAACGGGTAGTTGGCAGCTGGTATCAAACGGAGTGCCCCAGGGGTCGGTTTTGTTCAGCATCTTTTTTAATGATCTGGATGATGGGATGAATTGCACCCTCAGCAAGTTCACAAGATGACACTAAGCTTGGGGAAGAGGTAGATATGCTGGAGGGTTGGGATAGGGTCCAGAGTGACCTAGACAAATTGGAGGATTGGGCCAAAAGAAGTCTGATGAGGTTCACCAAGGACAAGTGCAGAGTTCTGCACTTAGGACAGAAGAATCCCATGCACTGCTACAGGCTGGGGTCTGACTGGCTAAGCAGCAGTTGTTCAGAAAAGGACCTGGGGATTACAGTGGACAAGAAGCTGGATTTGAGTCAGCAGTGTGCCCTCGTTGCCAAGAAGGCCAACGGCCTATTGGGCTGTATTAGTAGGAACATTGCCAGCAGATCGAGGGAAGTGATTATTCCCCTTTATTCGGCACTGGTGAGGCAACACCTGGAGTACTGCGTCCAGTTTTGGTCCCCCCACTACAGAAGGGATGTGGACAAATTGGAGAGAGTCCAGCGGAGAGCAACGAAAATGATTAGGGGGTTGGGGCACATGACTTATGAGGAGAGGCTTAGGGAACTGGAGTTATTTAGTCTGCAGAAGAGAAGAGTGAGGGGGGATTTGATAGCAGCTTTCAACTACCTGAAGGGGGGATCCAAAGAGGATGCAGCTAGGCCATTCTCAGTGGTGGCAGATGACCGAACAAGAAGCAATGGTCTCAAGTTGCAGTGGGGGAGGTCTAGGTTGGATATTAGGAAACACTATTTCACTAGGAGGATGGTGAAGCGCTGGAATGGGTTACCTAGGGAGGTGGTGGAATCTCCATCCTTAAGAGGTTTTTAAGGCCCGTCTTGACAAAGCCCTGGCTGGGATGATTTAGTTGGTGTTGGTCCTGCTTTGAGCAGGGGGTTGGACTAGATGACCTCCCAAGGTCTCTTCCAACCCTAATATTCTATGATTCTATTAATACTATATAAGAAATTATGGATAGTCACTAATATTGTGCTTTAATGTCTGACCAGACAAAGGGAGAGGAACAGGTTTTCTCCCAGACAGAAGGGAAGGCAGATATCTACCTATCTCCTATGTAATTTATATATATTGGAAGCAAAACAATGGAAGTCTCATTTACATATGAATCAGCAGGGGGGTGGGAAATCTGGAGGAAGGAAAGAACAGCATAAGGCCATCCTGCGTCTGGGGACAAGACAATGTGCTTAGGAAGATGGGAAGAGAGAGAAGAAGCCATCTTGGCATCCATCACTGGATAGACACAAGGGGCCAAAGCTCGGGCAAGCTGAGAAAGATGGGTCCTTCAAGGAAGGGGCTGAAGTCTCGGAGCTGAATATAGTTGAGAAACCTGCATAGGCAAAGATCTTTCATCCAGGGAGACAAAGAAAACCAGCCACTTATACAACTGTGGAAGGTCCTGGCTGAGAGAAAGTGAGCCATATCTGGAAAGAAAAAGATTGATAAGAAATCAACCTTGACCCAAGGTTGTAGCGTGTGGAGTTAAGTCTTAGCCTCTAGAAAGCGTATGTTATTTTTATTCACTTGTAGCCATTTTGTCTTTTTCCCTTGTGCTTGAACTCACTTAAAACCTCTTTTTGATCATTTTGGATTAAATATACTGGCCTTTCTTTTAATCTAAACCAATTCAATGCTGTGTTTGAACAGAAGTAATAAGCTATGCTTTGGTCTCTTTAAAGGAGCAATAAACTGTATTAATTCTCTGAGTGCTCCAGGAAAGGGGCTGGACCCCTCAGGACAGATGGTTTTGGCAAAATTAGGGACTGGGGTGTATGTTGGGGACACCCTGCAAGTAGTAGCCTAGGCTGGTGGAGACCAGGGTGGGGCTGTTGCATGGTAGGACACACACACACACACACACACACACACACACACACTCTACAGGCTGTTGGTGTCCAGGCTGTGAGCCACAGCAGCAGAGCATTTAAGGCACCCAGAGCTACAAGGCCGGCAGTGACAGCCCCTCCTTGGTCTAGGGTGCACTCCAAAATGTTACAACATTACATTTCAAGATACAGGGCAAATAGCAAAGATGGAACGCATGGTCCCAGGGCAATCTTCAGTCTACTACACAACCCAGAAAGCAAAATACAAATTGAACTGGATATAAGAGGGAAAAATAATGTCTTAATTTAGCCTTAAACAAAACATTACATGCCTGGTGAACCAAACAAGAACATTCCAGATTCAAAGGCCTCACACTTACCACCAAGGTTTACCTTCAGAGCATATCTAAATTACCTGAAGTCATGTAACATAAGACTTTAGAACACAGACCAGTACAAGCTGCACATGTACTAAGTCATTACCACACAGAGGACTAGACCAACACAATGAAATTTACTAACATTATAAAACAGACATATGAATTTACTGCAGATATGGCTTTACCTAACAAAGGAATCCTCTAGTCTGGAGACTGACTGATGGGCTAACCATGGCTGTTTGGATGTGGTTAACCCAGTCAGTTCACCTGACTAGATTCTTCTCTGAAAGAGAAAACACTTTCCAAGAAAGCAGCGAGATAACACTTTACACATCAAGCACAAAGTGATCTATAGACATGATGAAAGAGAAATAACATTGAAATACAAATTGAAGGCCTAGTCCTGAGAAGTGCAAACCATTTGCAACTCCCATTCAGTTCAATTCATGTTCCAGCCCTGAATATACATCCTTTGGCAAGCAGAAGCCCAGTGACCTTAGAGCTGCCTAATCATAGAATATCAGGCTTGGAAGGGACCTCAGGAGGTCATCTAGTCCAACCCCCTGCTCAAAGCAGGACCAATCCCCAACTAAATCATCCCAGACAGGGCTTTGTCAAGCCGGGCCTTAAAAACCTCTAAGGAAGGAGATTCCACCACCTCCTTAGGGAACCCATTCCAGTGTTTCACCACCCTCCTAGTGAAAAAGTTTTTCCTAATATCCAACCTAAACCTCCCCCACTGCAACTTGAGACCACTACTCCTTGTTCTGTCATCTGGTACCACTGAGAACAGTCTAGATCCATCCTCTTTGGAACCCCCTTTCAGGTAGTTGAAAGCAGCTATCAAATCCCCCCTCACTCTTCTCTTCTGCAGACTAAATAACCCCAGTTCCCTCAGCCTCGCCTCATAAGTCATGTGCTCCAGCCCCCTAATCATTTTTCTTGCTAGTAGTATCTTGGATGCTATTTCACCCTTTTAGATACTTTGTTATACAAGAAAAAAATGGTTACATTCCATTGCAGATGTGTATTCCACTTAGGTGAGTGTGCACCCAGCGTGTCAGAGCCGGAGAGTTTGCCTAGCAGTAACCTTAGGGAGCAGCATTCATGTCTGTTGCCCCTCCCATAGCTATATAAGGCAGTGCCACCCCAACCCCCCTCCGTTCCTTCGCTCCGAACACCCATGATAGATGACTCCGATGCAGAAGGGACGAAGGGCAGGTCATGGAATACACATCTGAATCACATCTTAAAGAACCACACAGTTACAGTAAGTAACCATTTCTTCTTTGAGTAGATGCAGATGTGTATTCCGCTTAGGTAACTCACAAGCAATACCCCTCTCAGGAGGCGGGGCTTGAAGTCTACCTACATTAGTATTTGAGGACCACCCTTCCAAAATGTTTATTGGCTCTGGAAGATGTAATAATGGCATAATAGTCTGTAAATGTAAGTATGGATGACCCCGTGGCAGCCTGGCAAATATCCAATATGGAAAGGTTACTGAGGAACACTCTTGACGTTGTTTGCATCCTTGTCGAATGAGCTCGTATCCACTGAGGCGACATAGCCGAAGATATTTCCCATGCAGTCTTGATACAAGATGTTATCCATCGAGTGATGGTCTGTGAAGATACCACTTGACCCATCATGCAGTCTGCATGACAGGAACAGATACGGTGAAGCACAAAATAGTTCAGTATTATCCAGACAGAAAGCTAGACATTCTCCAGACACCCAAGGTATGTAGACAGGGCTCCTCCGGAGATGAATGCGGCTTAGGAAAAAAACACAGGTAAATATACCGCCTGGTTCAAATGAAACTGAGACCACTTTGGAGAGCAAGCCTGGACCAAAGCCCCCCCATCCCCTCTGAGAACAGAACAGGTGACATTTCCTGTTCTCCCTGTAGCAGATGAGAATGCCCCAGACAGTGAAAACTACTGAGAGAATACTCGTCTTCAGGGACTACTCGTGACTCAAGGAAAAATACCTGCTGAGATGGTCCACGAGATGATTCTGTACCCTGGACAAGTGGACGGCTATCATAGTAATGCTCTCCTTGATGCAAAACTGCCACACATTGATCACCTTTAGGCAGAGCACCCTGGAGCGTGCGCTCCCTTATTTGACCACATAGTACCTCATGGTCATATTTTGGCAAGTATCTGAATCACCGAGTGTCTGATATGGTCCCTAGAAGGCGCATCATGCATTATGGATGGCCCGAAGCTTCAGAGCGTTTATATGGAATGAGGCCTCCTATATCTTCAGCGACCTGAGGTGTGCCTCCCAACCCAACAGGAAGGCATTAGTATCAACTGACTTGGTTGGTGAGAGCCAGGCGAAAGGAATGCCCTGCCAAACATTCTGTGGACACGTCCACCACTGCAAGGAGTCTAGGACCAGTGGAAGGAGACAAACCAGTCTGTCCAGAGGAGGTTAGGACAGGAGATTGTCCTGAACCACATCTGAAGGGGGTGAAGGTGCAGCCTTGCAAACCTGGTCACCTGCTTGCAAGTGGACATGTAGCCTAACAGTCTCAGACATATTCGAACTGTTATGGAAGGCTGAGATTGCAGACTCAGGAAAAGACGTCGAATTGTCTGAAAATGGTCAGTCAGAAAGAATGCTCTTGACTTTGTGGAATCTAATGGGGCCTCAATGAACTCGATTTTTTTAGTAGGATTCAAGGCTGACTTTCTAGTGTTTAGAATGAGACCCAGAAGCACAAGCAAGGGCAATGTGGTGCTGATGTGAGTGAGCACTTCATCTCTGGATCTCCCCTCAGTAACCAGTTATCGAGGTAAGGGAAGATATGGATTCCCTTTTTCTGAGGTATGCCGTAACCACCACAATACATTGGTGAAAACTCAGTGGGCGGAAGAGAGGCCAAATGGGAGGACCGTGTATTGAAAATGGCATTTTCCCATGATGAAGTGAAGGAATTTTCTATGGCTTGGTAAAATCACCACATGAAAGTAGACATCCTGAATGTCCAGAGCAGAAAACCAGTTGGAATTGCTGACTTTAGCACCGCACTGTCGAATGCTGCATCATCTCGGGCATGCTGGGTAATGGCATATTGAGAAGTGAAAGTGTGGACTGATGAGCATGTCCCCGCCCTGCAGATCTCCTGGATCAGGACCTGGCCCAGGAGTGCCGCCGAGGAGGGCTGCGTTCTTGTAGAATGTGCTGTCAATGCAGGGGCAGGTATCTTTGCCAAATCATCATAAGCCCAGATACAAGACGTGATCCACGATGAAATTCTTTGAGACAACACCAGGAGGCCCCTCAGCCTGTCTGCTACCACGATAAATAGCTAGTTCGATATATGAAACGGCTTTTTGCATTCAATATAAAAAGCCAAGGCTTGCCGAACGTCCAAAGAGTGGAATCTTTGTTCCCAGCTGTTGGTATGAGGCTTAGGGTAAAAGACTGGGAAGAAAATGTCCTGATTGTCATTAAACAGAGACAACCTTTGGGAGAAAGGCTGGGTGGGGCTTAAACTGCACCTTGTTCTTATAAAAAACGGTGTAAGGAGGGTCAGAAGTTAGAGCCTTAAGATTGGACACCCTCCTAGCTCATGTTATTGCGACCAAGAATGCCACCTTCCATGGCAGATAGAGTAATGAGAAAGTCACTAGGGGCTTGAAAGGGGGCCCCATTAGTTTTGAAAGAACCAGATTAAGGTCCCAAGCTGGGATCGGCTGCCTAACTTGTGGGTATAATTTCTCAAGTCCTTCAAGAAACTGACCAACCATCAGGTTAGCAAAGACCGATCAGCCAGCCACTCCCGGGTGGAAGGCTGAAATGGCGACCAGGTGAACCCTTATCGATGAGACCAACAGGCCCTGCTGCTTTAAGTGTAGCAGATAGTCTAAGATGAGTGGTATTGATGACAGCATCGGAGAGGTACAGCTCTGCGAACACCAGATCGAGAATCTCTTCAACTTGGCCAGGTAGGTGGCCCTGGTGGAAGGTTTCCTACAGTCAAGGAGAACCTCCCTAACAGGTTCAGAACAAGTTAGCTCTACCAGGTTTAACCATGAAGCTTCCAAGCTGTGAGGTGGAGAGACTCGAGGTTGGGAGGCTGGAGTCGGCCACGATCTTGAGTGATCAGGTCCGGAAGCAAGGACAATGTGACTGGGTTCTCCACCAATAGCTCCAGGAGCATGGTATAACAGTGCTGGCAAGGCCAGGCTGGCGCTTTCAGTATGACTGCGGCCCCCTCCCTATGGCTCTTGAGTAGAACCTTGTGGGCAATCAGGATAGGTGGAAATGCCTAAAACAGGTGGTCCTTCCAGGGGAGGAGGAACACGTCTGCAAGCGAGCCCAGACTGTGATTCAGGAAGGAACAGAACTGTAGGCACTTCCTGTTGCTTTTTGTGGCAAACAAGTTGATCTGGGGAACTTCCCAGCGTTGGAAAATGGTGTTCACCACGTCTGGGCGAATGGACCACTCGTGGTTGTGGAAGGACCTGCTGAGATGGTCCGCCATATCGTTTTGAGAACCCGGGAGGTAGGATGCCTCTAGGTGTATTGCGGGGGCTTGAAGTCCCAGAGCTTGAGGGTTTCCTGACATAGCGTCAGTGACCAGGGACAGCAAGGGATGCGGTTTGGCAAAAGGGACCCCCGTGCATACCACTTGTGGATCGAGCCACCATTGGAGAGATTCAAGAACTTGCAGTGGGAATGTGACTACCTTGGTCAGACTGTCGCAGCCTGGTCGATATGCCAATGTCAGGCAGGCCTGGCCAAGTCTGAGCCTCAGACTTGCGTGTTATACTACATATGTACAAGATACCATATGTCCAAGGAACTTCAAGAAATTCCTTTCTGTAGTGCTGGGTTATTGCCTGAAGCCTTCTATGATGTCATGAATTGTCTGAAAACGAGACTCTGGCAGGAAAGCTCTGACTTGACCCGAATCTAACACTGCCCCTATAAAAGCTATTCTCTAGGTGGGGGATAGAGTTGACTTTTGTACATTCAGCAGGAGACCCAGCCTGTCAAAGGGAGACCTTATCATGCTGACGTGCTGTTCCATTTGTGCCTTGGAGCGCCCCTTGACCAACTAGTTGTCGAGGTACGGGAATACCTGCACATGCCTTTTTCTCAGGAAGGTGGCTACGATTGCCATGCACTTGGTGAAAACTCAAGGGGCTGCTGACAGGCCGAAGGGGAGGACTGGTAATAGCTGCAGTTCACTACGAATCTGAGAAAGCATCTGTGGGATGGGACCATCGATATGTGGAAGTATGCGTCCTTCAGGTCCAGGGCAGCGTACCAGTCCCCCAGATCCTGGGGGTGGGGATGATGGCAGCCAACGAGACCGTGTGGAACTTCAGCTTCTTCATGAATCTGTTGAGGCCTTGCAGGTTGAGAATGGGTCTGAGACCCCCTTTGGCTTTGGGGATTAGGAAATATCTGGAGTAAAAACCCTTCCCCCACCGCTCCCGAGGAACCTCCCTCCACCACTCCCATGACCAGGAGCGTTTGAACCGCCTGCATGAGGAGTTGCTCGTGAGAAGGGTCCCTGAAGGACAAGGAAGGAGGGTTGGAGGAAGAGGAGGAGCAGAACTGGAGAGAATGCCCCACGTCTATCGTGCAGAGAACCCAGCGGTCTGAGGTTATTTGATCACCTTTGATTTGACCACCTTCTCGGCCTGTAGCCCCCTGTTATGAGCCAACCTGCGCAACAGCTCCTGATGCGCTTTATCATCAATGGGGGGCGGCCCAGAGGAAGAAGACCCCACCACCGCCTCATCAGGCGACAATGACGAAGACGCCTGAGGCGGTACCAGGCCCTCCTGTCCCTCCGGCTCCTGGAATCGTCCTGTCCAGTGCCTTGCTGGTAGTGGCCTTGATGCCAACCATGGTGCCAGGACCCGGACGGGACTCTGGGCTGCGGTGCGAAGCTGTCTCGGTGCCTTGTGGTGGAAGATGGACCTGGGGCGGTGGAGGTGCATGCCTTTCTGAAATTACTAACTGGGAGCCCCTGGAATAAGTGCCCTGGGCCTGACGGTATGCCCATGGGGTCCAGAATGGCCATTGCTTGGGCCCTTGCCACTGCACCATCAAGGGGCCTTGACCTGCCTCCTATCTATAGTGGTGTCGCTCCAATGGGTGCTGGCTGCGCCTGGAGTAGTAGGATTCTGCCTCTGAGTCCGATGACTGGGACTCCGAGCACGGAGACCACATTGGTGCTGAGTGGTATGGTGCTGGGGGGATGGTGCTGCAGAGATGGCGAGCGGTGCCGCAATATTGCGGCTTGCCTCTGGCCTACGTCATGCCTTGCGATGCCAGAGGCATATCTCACCTGACAGGGGACTGTGGTGCTGTTATGGCAATCAAGTCCCTGGCCACTTCGAATGTGTCCGGGTGAAAAGGAGCTCCAACTCCTCCATCTGCCACTCTCTAGCAGGAGAGTCCAGCGGCGCCAGACTCAATGGATCCCCTGCAGGCCTGAAGTCGACACTGCAAGGCGCTGGGTGCTCCTGCACGGGATGCATACCACTAGCGCTGTCAGTCCCTGCAGCTCCCATCGTGGGCGAGTGCCTCTTGTGGGGCACTGGTTAGTGTGAGCGGTGCAGTGTGGCCGCAGCAGGTTTCAGCACCAGGAATTGACAGTGTCAAGAGTCTCTATATGTAGAGAAGTTCCTCGGTGCCGTAGCTTCTCTGCTGGAGGCTGGCACGCTCCGCGCTGAGGTGCTAGGTGCCATGTCCTGCTGGCCCAGGACCAGTTGGGTACAGAGGGCTGCCTTCATAATAAGGAGTTGTTTGAGCCCAAAGTCCCTTTCCTTCTTTGTTCTCAGGTGGAACCCTTTGCAGATCTTACAACGATCTGTTTGATGCGTCTCCCCCAGGCACTTCAGGCAGGAATCGTGGGGGTCACCCTTTGGCATGGGCTTGTGGCAGGTTCCACACGGTTTAAAGTCTTGCGATCAAGGCATGCCCTGGACCCCAAGAGGGGAAGGAACTGGGGGGGGACACCCCCAACCCTAGCTAACTACTAACTACTACAACTAACACTATTTAACTATTTACAGGTTGACAAAACCAGAGATCACTAGGGGAAAAGCTTGCCGAAGCAAGAGAGACACTCAGCTCCAATGACTGTCACTGGTGGTAAGAACGAACTGAAGAGGCAGTGGGTCAGCAGGACCCTATATACGGCGCCATGAAGGCACGACTCCAGGAGGCGCCTGAGCTGACCTGACAGGTACTGCTAGGGGAAAAACCTTCCAGCGACTGTGCATGCAATGCGCCCACATCTACTTGGAATTGACATAAACAAGCACTCAAAGAGCCACCTCATATACCTGATATATTTGTAGAAGCTATAAAGGTACAGGATGGGTCTCGCCCCTCCCTTGGATTTGGACATCAGGAAGTAACGGGAGTAGAAGCTGTGACCCCAGTGTTCTGGCAGGCACTTCTCCACTGCTTCCAAAAGCGAGATGACCTGCTCAAGGAACAGTATCTCATTCATGGGGTCCCTAAAGAGGGACAGAGAGGGTGGGTGGGGAGGAAGCAGGGAGAAGAACTGGATGGCATAACCCAATCTGACAGTGTCTAGGAACCAGTTGTCCGACATGATTGGGTCCCAAGCATTGTGAAAGCAGACCAGCCTGTCCCAAAAGGGGCGGGGAGATGAGCAGGGAGGAGCAATGACTGGAACAGTTCTGGATCAAGGAGTCAAAATGGGCACTTAGACGGCACGGGGGGATGGCATGTGGACTGGCCGAATGCTAAGCCTGACTGTGGGATCTATCCCTCTTTCTGGAGTAGTCCTGTTGCTTCAGAAGAAGGAAAGGTTGAGCCCCTCTGCGCCACCAGCATGTACAACCCCAAGGAACTCAGGGTAGCCATGGAGTCCTTGAAGGAGTGCAGACTGTCATCAGCCTTCTCCAAACACAGGAGTTGGCCACTAAAAGGCAAGTCCTCAATGGCTTGGTGGAAATTGGGTGCAATACCTGAGTTCTGCAGCCAGGAAGTCCTTCTCCTGGTGACCACAGAAGCAATCGCCCTGGTCAAGGTGTCCATGATGTTGAGTGCAGACTGCAAGGACGTCTTAGCCACCACGCAGTCTTCCATGACAAACTCCCAACATACCTCCTGTGAGGTCTCGGGCAGCTAGTCCATGAACTTGGACATAGCCGTCCAGTTAAGAAAATCATATTTGGACAGCCGAGCCTGCTGGCTAGCAATTCAAATTTGTAAGAACAAAGACATGTAAATCTTCCTGCCCATAAAGTCCAATAATTTGGAACCTCTGTCCTTGGGGGTGGACTTGCATTTGCCCTGCTAGGCCTAATTATTCACCACAGTCACGACTAGGGAATTTGGAGCTGGATGGGAATAAAACCCCTCAAATCCCTGCATGGGAATGAAATTGTGCTTCTTCATGCATTTAGCTGCTGGCGGTATGAAGGCCAGAGTGCTTCAGAGGGCGTTAGCTGGTTTGAGGAGCACGTCGTTAATTGGGAAGGCGACTTTCCCAGGGACAGAAGGCCGCAAAATGTCCACCAATTTGTGGGTGTTCTCTTGCAAGAACTCTGCTTGAATGCCCAGGGACATGGCTGCACAGTGCAAAAGGTTAAAATCTTAAAATCTTCCAATACCAAAGAGGAGAATAAGCTAGGCGGCACTGCATCATCTGGAGATGGGGACGAGGCCCTTAACTGAGGCCTGGTCTACACTACGAGTTTAGGTCGACTTTAGCAGGGTTAAATCGAATTAAGCCTGGACACGTCCACACGACGAAGCCCTTTCTTTCGACTTAAAGGGCCCTTTAAACCGGTTTCTTTACTCCACCTCCGATGAGGGGATTAGCACTAAAATCGGCCTTTGCAGGTTGAATTTGGGGTAGTGTGGACGGAATTCGATGTTATTGGACTCCGGGAGCTATCCCACAGTGCTTCATTGTGACGGCTCTGGACAGCACTCAACTCAGATGCACTGACCAGGTAGACAGGAAAAGCCCTGTGAACTTTTTAATTTCATTTCCTGTTTGCCCAGCGTGGAGAGCACAGGTGACCACGCAGAGCTCAACAGTACAGGTAACCATGATGGAGTCCCAGGATCGCAAAAGAGCTCCAGCATGGACAGAACGGGAGGTACAGGATCTGCTTGCCATATGGGGAGATGAATCAGTGCTAGCTGAACTCCGTAGCAGTAAACGAAATGGCAAAATATTAGAAAAGGTCTCAAAGGCCATGAAGGACAGAGGCCATAACAGGGACGCACAGCAGTGCTGCGTGAAAATTAAGGGGCTAAGGCAAGCCTACCACAAAGCCAGAGAGGCAAACGGAAGGACTGGGGCAGAACCGCAAACATGCCGCTTCTACGCGGAGCTGTATGCCATTCTATGGGGTGCAACCACCACTACCCCAACCGTGTGCTTTGACTCCGTCAATGGAGAAACACGCAACAGGGAAGCGGGTTCGGGGTACGCAGAAGATGATGATGAAGACAATGAAGATAGGTCACAGCAAGGAAGCGGAGAAACTGGTTTCCCCAACAGCCAGGATATGTTTATCACCCTGGACCTGGAACCAGTAACCCCCAAACTCACCCAAGGCGTTCTCCCAGACCCTGAGGGCACACAAGGGACCTCTGGTGAGTATACCTTTGTAAATATCACACATGGTTTAAAAGCAAGCATGTTTAATGATTAATTTGCCCTGGCAATCGCGGCCAGTACAGCTACTGGAAAAGTCTGTTAACGTGTATGGGGATGGAGCGGAAATCCTCCAGGGACATCTCCAGAAAGCTCTCCTTCATGTACTCCCAAAGCCTTTGCAAAAGGTTTCTGGGGAGGGCTGCCTTATCCCGTCCCCCATGGTAGGACACTTTACCATGCCAGGCCAGTAGCACGTAGTCTGGAATCATTGCATAACAAAGCATGGCAGCGTATGGTCCCGGTGTTTGCTGGCATGCAGACAACATCCATTCCTTATCGCTCTTTGTTATCCTCAGGAGAGTGATATCATTCACGGTCACTTGGTTGAAATGGGGTGATTTTATTAAGGGGGCATTCAGAGGTGCCCGTTCCTGCTCGGCTGAACAGAAATGTTCCCCGCTGTTAGCCACGCGGTGGAGGGGGGGGGGGGGCAGAGGGGTGAAGGGATCATCCCAGAGAATTGGGTGTGTGTGTGTGTGGGCGGGAGGGTAGTTGGGTTTGTGCTGCATGTTAACCCAGAAACCCCAGCCCCTCCTTTTACATTGCAAACTCATTTTAAATGGCCAACCCAACGGGTCCTTGGTATGGGAAATGAGGGCGCTACTGTTTGAAACCATTCCCACATGTTATGAGGGTTAAAAAAGCCAAAAGACTGTGGCTTACCATGGCTCCCTGCAAGCCGAAATCTGTTGCCTGGCACCGCGTGAGTGATCTCTCACATCAAACCAGCAGGCCCTCAATAGAAGAGGAAAAATGCGACCTTGTAACGAAAGCACATGTGCTGTGTAATGTGAACAGTAAAATTTAACGTGAAAGAGTGTACCCATTGTTCTCTAAAATGTGTCTTTTTAAACCACCTCTCCCTTGTCCTCCACCAGCTGCAAATGCATCTCCTTCGCAGAGGCTAGGAAAGATTAGAAGGAGAAAACGGCGGACTCCGGATGATATGTTCACGGAGCTCCAGATGTCCTCCCACGCTGAAAGAGCACAGCAGAATGCGTGGAGGCAGTCAATGTCAGACTACAGAAAAGCACAGTATGAACGAGAGGAGAGGTGGCGGGGCTGAATCGCGGGATGAACAGAGCAAGTGACGGGCTGAAGAGGATAGGTGGCGTCAGCTTGCAGACAGAAGGCAAGAGTCGATGCTCTGGCTGCTGGAGCATCAAACTGATATGCTCCAGCGTATGGTTGAGCTGCAGGAAAGGCAGCAGGAGCAGAGACCGCCGCTACAGCCCCTGTGTAACCAACAGCCCTCCTCCCCAAGTTCCATAGCCTCCTCACCCAGACACCCAAGAACACGGTGGGGGGCCTCTGGCCACCCAGTCACTCCACCCCAGATAATTGCCCGAGCATCGGAAGGCTGGCCTTCAATAAGTGTTAAAGTTTTAAAGTTTGAAACTGCAGTGTGTCCTTTTCCTTCCCTCCTCCCCCACCCCTCCCGGGCTACCTTGGCAATTATCCCCCTAGTTGTGTGATGAATTAATAAAGAATGCATGAATGTGAAGTAACGATGACTTTATTGCTTCTGCAAGCGGTGCTCGAAGGGGGGAGGGGAGGGGAGGGTGGGGTGGTTGGTTTACAGGGAAGTAGAGTGAACCGGGTGGGGGGGGCGGAGGGTTCATCAAGGAGAAACAAACAGAAGTTTCACACCGTAGCCTAGCCAGTCACAAAACTCGTTTTCAAAGCTTCTCTGATGCGCACCGCGCCCTGCTGTACTCTTCTAACCGCCCTGGTGTCTGGCTGCGCATAATCAGCGGCCAAGTGATTTGCCTCAACCTCCCACCCCGCCATAAATGTCTCCCCCTTACTCTCACAGATATTGTGGAGCGCACAGCAAGCAGCAATAACAATGGGGATATTGGTTTCGCTGAGGTCTATCCGAGTCAGTAAGCTGCGCCAGTGCGCTTTTAAACGTCCAAATGCACATTCCACCACCATTCGGCACTTGCTCAGCCTGTAGTTGAACAGGTCCTGACTACTGTCCAGGTTGCCTGTGTACGGCTTCGTGAGCCATGGCATTAACAGGTAGGCTGGGTCCCCAAGGATCACGATAGGCATTTCAACATCCCCAACGGTTATTTTCTGGTCCGGGAAGAAAGTCCCTTCCTCCAGCTTTCGAAACAGACCAGAGTGCCTGAAGACGCGAGCATCATGCACCTTTCCCGGCCATCCCATGTTGATGTTGGTGAAATGTCCCTTGTGATCCACCAGGGCTTGCAGCAGCATTGAAAAGTACCCCTTGCGGTTTATGTACTCGGTGGCTTGGTGCTCCGGTGACAAGACAGGGATATGGGTTCTGTCTATCGCTCCACCACAGTTTGGGAATCCCATTGCAGCAAAGCCATCCACTATGGCCTGTACATTTCCCAGAGTCACTACCCTTGATATCAGCAGGTCTTTGATTGCCCTGGCAACTTGGATCACAGCAGCCCCCACAGTAGATTTGCCCACTCCAAATTGATTCCCGACTGACTGGTAGCTGTCTGGCGTTGCAAGCTTCCACAGGGCTATCGCCACTTGCTTCTCAACTGTGAGGGCTGCTCTCATCCTGGTATTCTGGCGCTTCAGGGCAGGGGAAAGCAAGTCACAAAGTTCCATGAAAGTGCCCTTACGCATGCAAAAGTTTCGCAGCCACTGGGAATCGTCCCAGATCTGCAACACGATGCGGTCCCACCAGTCTGTGCTTGTTTCCCGGGCCCAGAATTGGCGTTCCACGGCATGAACCTGCCCCAGTAACACCATGATTTGCACATTGCTGGGGCCCATACCTTGTGTGAGGTCTATGTCCATGTCAATTTCCTCATCACTCTAGTCGCCACGCTGCAATTGCCTCCTCGGCTGGTCCTGGTTTTGCTTTGGCATGTCCTGGCTCTGCATATACTCCAGGACAATGCGCGTGGTGTTCATAGTGCTCATAATTGCCGCGGTGATCTGAGCGGGCTCCGTGATCCCAATGCTATGGTGTCTGGGCTGAAAAAAGGCGCGAAACTGACGGAGGGAGGGAGGGGCGAGTGACGACAGGGCATACAAGTACAGGGAATTAAAATCAACAAAGGTGGCTGTGCAGCAGAGAGAAACACAAACAACTGTCACACAGAATGGCCCCCCCCAAGATTGAACTCCAAACCCTGGGTTTAGCAGGCCATTGATTTCACGGAGGGAGGGGGAAGCAAATGAATACAGAACAAATCTGGTCCATCTATTTTTTACATCTTAAGCTGGCAGCAGACGGTGCAGCATGACTGATAGCCCTCGGCATCTTCTGGGTGCTTGGCAGAAGATACTGTACTACGACTGCTAACCATCATCGTCAAGACGGTTCAATAGGACTGCCAGCAGGACTGAGTCTCCAGGAGACAAAGCATGTCTGTCCAGGTGCCTATGATTGAACTGGAGGACGATGGATACCAGTCGTAATACACCATCTACTGCCAAAAGGCAAGGGGCTGCTGCTGTGTAGCAATGCAGTACCACGTCTGCCAGGACCCAGATGGCATATGGTGACGGTGAGCTGAGCTGAGCTGAGCGGGCTCCATGCTTGCCGTGGTATGTTGTCTGCACAGGTAACCCAGGTAAAAAGGCACGAATCGATTGTCTGCCGTTGCTCTGATGGAGGGGAAGGGGCCTGACAGCATGTACCCAGAACCCCCCGCAACATTGTTTTGCATCATCAGGCATTGGGATCTCAACCCAGAATTCCAATGGACGGTGGAGACTGCGGGAACTGTGGGATAGCTACCCACAGTGCAACGCTCTGGAAGTACTCGGTACTGTGGACGCGGTCCGCCGGCATCATGCACTTAGAGCATTTTATGTGGGGACACACACAATTGACTGTATAAAACAGATATCTATAAAACTGGCTTCTATAAATTTGACCTAATTTCGTAGTGTAGACATACCCTTAGTCAAAGATGGATCTTGTTCCAGAAATGGCACACCTAGATGGAGAACTTTGGAGGCTCCACAGAGATAAGGACCACTGGTGCCTGGGCCTGCAGCAGATCTATGGTCACTACTGCAGACCCGGCGAGTGATCTTGCCTTTGAACAAGACAAGGAGGCCATTGATATGGACAGGGCATTGGTGCCCAGTAGGCACCAGGTAAGGGAACTCTATCCCAACCACACGACGGATGCCAATCTTGGGAACTGTAATGGTCCATTAGCAGTCCTTGGTGCTTACTGTGCAATGGAGAGCGGGAGAATGACAACCCTGACTCGAATGCAGAGAAGCCTCGGGATCCCGGTGACAAGGGCAGAGCAGCGAGTAAGTGGTCTGACTCATCTGTCGCCCCGAATGAGGCAAGCAGCAGCATTGCAGATGGAGTCGATATAGAGCATGCCAGTGCTGGAAGTGGTGTCAGTCCCGATGTAAACAGAGGTATCAACTGTACTGACATCGAGGGTGATGAAAGCTGCTAAGGAAGCATCTCCCAGAAGTGGTGCCGAATAGGTTCCCAGTACAAGGTCTTCCGTACCGATTCCGGTACTGGCTCTACCCCCACTACTGGAAGAGAAGCATTGTGCTGCGGTGCCACTAGACAAGGGTTTGGCGGCTCGCTCAATCGGAGGGGCTCCAGATGGCGCAGCCCTAGGAAAGTCCTGGACCAATGGTGAGGTTGGGACCAAAAGGCACAGGAGGTCTGCGGCTGCCTGGTACACCGACAACATGGATACAGTCAGTACCAGCATCTCCCTTGTTGGGACCAGGCTTAAATGCCTGGAGGCTGGGACTGGAGTCAACAAGTACAGGATTTCTAACCTCCCTACTCAGTACTGGAGCAGGGTCAGAAGTACCCGTACTGTCCCACATGCCAGCACCAGCTCTGTGCCAGTCCACACTTTTCCTGAGGGAGGTGGAAGAGTCACCCCAAGACCTGCAGCTGTTTCAATTGGTCTTATACAACCTTATCCTCTCTGCAGGCCACAAGGAATGGCTCCTCAGTTTCTTTTGAGAGGCACCTGCTCCAGAACGTGAAGTGGCAGCGCTCCTGGAGCACAAGGGTGATCATCAACCTGATGACAGCTTCAGTACCGGATCAGGCAGTATGGCCTGTTGAAGCAGGTGCAGCTTGAAGCAAAGGTCCCGAGCCACGTGAATTCTTTTCTTGAACGACCTACAGATCATGCAATGCTCCTTGAGGTGGGCCTCGCAGAGACTGATCCCCACATGTGGTATTGCTCTCTATTGGGGATTGCTCCTCCATACGAAGGGCAATGTTTAAACCCTGGTGAGGGCATCACTGGGGAAAACAGATTACTAGCTAACACTAGCTACTAGCTATATACAATAAAACTAGACTAAGACTATCTGCGAGGTGGTGAGGCTACAACCACCAGCTGTAAGAAGGAACTGAGGCGGGTCGGGGCGGCACTGCCTCATATAGTCAGAGGAGGGGTCACAGCCACAAGCGCTGCCCCTCTATGGGTACTGCTAGGCAAAAATCTCTGGCTCTGGAAATGGGCACGCACACACCTAAGTGGAATACACATCATCATCTACTTGAATTGCTGCTCATCTATAACATAGGACCCTAAAGAACGGCTAAACTGGTCAGACCAAAGGTCCATCTAGCCCAGTATCCTGTCTTCCGACAGTGGACAATGCCAGGTGCCTCAGAGGGAATAAACAGAACAAGTAATCATCAAGTGATCCATTCCCCGTCACTCATTCCTAGCTTCTGGCAAACGGAGGCTAGGGACACCATCCCTGCCCATCCTGGCTAATAGCCATTGATGGACCTATCCTCCATGAATTTATCTAGTTCTTTTTTGAATCCTGTTATAGTTCTGGCCTTCACAACATCCTCTGGCAAAGAGTTCCACAGGTTGACAGTCCGTTGTGTGAAGAAATACTTCCTTATGTTTTAAATTTGCTATTAATTTCATTGGGTGATCCCTCATTCTTGTGTTATGAGAAGGAGTAAATAACACTTCCTTATTTACTTTCTCTACACCAGTCATGATTTTATAGACCTCAATCATATTTCCCCTTTGTCATCTCTTTTCCAAGCTGAAAAGTCCCAGTCTTCTTAATCTCTCCTCAGACAGAAGTCGTTCCATACCCCCTAATCATTTTTGTTGCCCTTTTCTGAACCTTTTCCAATTCCAATATATCTTTTTTGAGATGGGGCGACCACATCTACACACAGTATTCAAGATGTGGGTGTACCATGAATTTATACAGAGGCAATATGATATTTGAATGAAAGCAGTATAATGAGTCAGCACTGATAGAAAGCAAGTTCATCAAACAACTTTAAGGGACGTCACAGATCTGATGAGCTGGACTCTGAATTTTCACAGAAATACTGACCTCTTGAAGTGGTTTGCCAGGACTCCAACCAGCTCTCCAATTCTGCTTTCATTAGTTGGCTGTCTGTTGAAGAGGCAGACAATGAGGTCTTTGTTATCCTTTGTGTGGAAGACCACAAGCTGGTCCTTTCCATTGGAGACACTCAATCCTGTCAACTGCAGAGAGAAAGCACAGAATAGTCTTATGGCATATATCTTAGTAACAATCCTCCACTACCAGAGGAATGGACTAAATCTAATATATCTTTTCCATCTTTAATTTTGATCATCTACTTCAGTACGCTATCCCATCTTTTCAGTTTTTAGCTCTGAAAGGATCACAGAACTAAATTTTTCCATTAGAAACTTTAGTATGCATGGCTTTTTCAATGCTCCCCCTGAAAGACCAGAAAAACTCAAGGGAAGGAAGGGAAGATTGAAACTACACAATATCCTGGAAGCCAGCAGGCGAAACAAAGGACAGGAATAGATTCCCGAGACCTTGCTCAGTCTGGCCCAACTCTCTGTGGGATTACTAGTAGTATTTATTATTTGTATGATCATAGCACCTAGGAGCCCAGGTCACTGACCAGGACTCCATTCTGCTAGGTGCTGTGCCCCCCTCGGAGAATGGAGGAGCCTGTTTCCAATTGTTTGGCGTGCCTACCACCTAGTATCTTTGGAGGGATACCATTATGTCAGGTGGCAGTAGGCCCACAACCCTGCTTTTCCTTTCCAAAGGAAGCCAGCAGCAGAATGGTAGCACAGCTGAGAGCACATTTTTTTCTCTCAAGCTAACAATCTAATGTAGCCCTTTGTATTTAACAATGTGCAGATAATATACAAGATATAAAGAAATTGGAAAATCAAGAGACCCCCGGGAAAAAAAGCAAACAGTAAACTCCACAAAGATCAGATACAGCAGACATTCTTCTCTGGAAATTTAGCTTCTGCAAGCCTCATCAGAGACTGCAGGGCTCCTCTCCAGGAATGTCTGGAGACACCATCCTCTAAAAATGAGGTGGAAGAGCCTGATAAGCATAATACTGATGGAACCTGAAAGTCTTGAGGCATTCTTTCCTAAAAGAATTTCCTTCTACAAACTCCCATCTCCTGTGATCAAATATTCATGCTCATCCAGTCAGAGACTATTCTGTACCCTGAGAAGCCTGCCTGATTTTCAGAGCTGGTCAGGATGCATCATGATTTAAGTTTAACAATCCCAGTACTTTTTCACAAACTGGTATTTCTAAGAATCAGCCTACAAGGCCAGTCAAAGGCTTAACACTAATGTGGCATCCCCTGAAAATATATGCAATGAACACCACAGTAGCCGCTACCAAATTTTGGACAGATCTCTGGCACAAAAGAGCCCTTGACTATTCACCCTCTTCAGAGGTGCCTATGCTGTACTGATCTGAGAGCAGTTCATTGTTTCTGGACTAAGCTTTCAGACAAACTATACAGACTCATTTTAATATGCCAAATACCCAGCAGTGATCTCCTGCACGCAATAGGATTTTACTCTCCACTACCCACAATACTTAAAAAGATTATTAAACAATTTTTAAACGTTACACTTTATGCATGGAAATTGTCAGCTGCCTGAGTGTACAGTGTCCCTTAAAATTAATTTGCATGTTTAAATATCATGCCAGTGATCACAATAGAGCCCCATGGGTTAGTGCTATCTGGGCTTAAGTGTGCAGCTAATGGGGGGAGAGAGAATGAATTGAAATCAATGAATTTCAAAAGCCTGTTTAAAAATTAATAATTAACTGAGCTGCTTTAGGAGGCCAACAGCCCTTGAACAAAGAATTATCTTGTTTTTCTATTTCAGGCTTAAAAAATTAACACCAAATCTTGAACATAGCACATAAAAAGGAAAGAAAATTGTCTCACTAAGTACAAAGAATGGTAATCATTCAGTTTTCCTGGATGTTAGTTGTGAAGGTCAGAAAAAACTCAAAACTCTGAACATCTGTCCTTTTTAAAAATCATAAATATATGTATATACTGTGAAAGGTAGCCAAAATAGAGATTCCTTCCACTGCTTTGTCAATCACCTTTAAACTGCCCTCTGCCATCTTGAAAAATCAGTTTCCCCCCTTTGTAGGGGAGACTAAAATGAATGCTGCATTAAACTATTACCAGCATGCTCACTTTATAGCAGAATCTCAAAACAGAAACACTTTAATCTATACAAGGCTGTAATAGATTGGGAGTAAGGAAGACACGTCTGAAACAAAAATACCAAAATCCTTTGAATCTTCCCTTTTTCCAGAGATCTTTAAGGGTTTTTTTCTGCCTAGATTTTATAAAAAAATTCAAGACGTGTGTTTGTAATAATATATAAGTAAGTTTCCGGAGTAATTAATGACAGATTCCTCAATGTCTAGCATATTCAAACAAATATGGTTTGTAATTCCATACACAAAATCAAAGACTCCTTTTTGAAGAGACAAGGAGGCAATACAAAATCCAGGATCTGAATTGCATTAATCAGTCATTCATTAAGGGACAGTCTTTGCCATTACATATGAGCAATAAGCAGTTAAAGAAAATGGGGAACTACAGGATGGCTTCTTGAGCTAAAAACAGGTTCACGGGTAGCACCAGACATCAGCTGACTGTCTCCAATGAGATTTCCATGGAAACACCATCCCTAAGGATGTTGCCATGTTGATAGGGTGCTTTAGAAATGTTGATAGTGAGTATTGCTGGCAGGCAGATGAATTTCAGCTGGGTTCACCCTTGTACACATTAGAAGGGCAATCCATCTTCCAGATGAACATATATCTTTCTAGCAAGTAACATCTAATAGAGCAAGCACAGAGGCTGGTGGTAATTATCATCCATTTACTTCTTTAAAACATCCACATCAATCCAAAGAACTGTGTTTTTTCAACAAAGAAAAACACCTGTATCATTAAGTGGCTACTTATGCCACCTCCCTCATCAAAATATACACTAATATAAAAACCAGTCCTATTATTGAAGAGACCATATGTGCTGAAAAATGAGAACTACACTAGGCAGCTCAAATGGTAAGGGACAAACTGCAAACATTCAAACCACTAGAAAAGGTATGAAAGCAATCTATAAATAGAAAGAAATGATGGATGAGCTTGAGCAAAAAATCACAGGCCTGGGTTTAATTCAGGGAGCCCTGTAAACCAGAAAAATAAAACATTTCACATATTGTGTCTAAATCATCTCAACTCTGCATTCTCTTCTCCTCACTGCCCATTCCTGCAGGATGCCACTAGCTCAACAGTAAATCATAGGACAAGGATTCAGGCAGCATGCCTCAGCACTATGATGCAATTTCTTGGGAATATTAGAAAAGGACCAAAGGGTCATTCCCTGGAATTAAAACAGATATGACGAGGGGCCCAGGATTGCAAAGCAGTGATTTACTATTACTGTGTTTGAAGAAGACATGCTCATATAAAGCATTTCCAATACAGCACAGTAACATTCTGAGGTCTCTATGCTTCACAGAACATTTTCATTTTGCCCCATTACCCCTCTTACAAAATACCCCAATGTCCCATCATAATTATTTAGATTGAGGAGATTGTTCTATACAGGTGTCCTCCCCAGTGGCAGGTCACTGCAGGTTTACTAGAAAAGCTGGTTTCTATCTATTGAATATCTAAGTATTCAAAAAAGTGCAATACCCAGATGCACCGAAACATTAACTGCTTCAATGCTGGATAAAATGCAAACTAAGCGTAGCCTGTGCCCTTAACGAGCACTTCCAGGAAGTCCTCACTCCATTCATGTGAATGGATGTTCTATTTTAAACATGCATTTTATGTGAAGGACTGCAACAAGCAGCTATTCTCACCAAAAATGTGTTTTCCAGGCAACTTGCACAAGACTGTACATCTGACATACCTGTAACCTTCAATTTTTAAAACATTAAGAAGTTTTCCAAGCAAGCCATGCTGTGCTCTGGCTGCTAGCTGTCAGCATCAAGGCACAGAACATTGTTAAAGAATAATATGGTCTCCCTCTGCTAGATGAACACAGAGACAAAGCTCAGCCTTTAATATTTATCTTCCATAAAGGTTTAATGTCAAACACTTCTTTCAAAAGCAAGATGACAGTGGTCATTGATAAATGTGGACTTATTTCAATTACCAATGTAGCAAGTTACTTGTTTTGATCTAACCATTTGGTTTGAGACAATGGGATAGCAAGCTCACAGCTGCTAACTAGAACATAAATCAGAAACCAGATTTTCATTAATTCAGGGATCAGATGAATTTTTATTCCTTCAAACAAAAATAAAAGCCAGCAGCTTGCTTCAAAAGTACAGTTTGCTTTTTAGATACCCTGTATATTTTAATAACTTGGTTTGGGTTGGCAGGAGTCAGCCATCCAGCAATCAAACCTGCTGACAATTTCATTTTGTACAATTAGGAAGTAATGTGAACAGAATAGATCAGCAGCCCAGGAAAACGCCCCACAGCTGCTACATAAACTTAGAGGCAAGGCCTGTTTTCAAAGAAGGAGGCACTGATGCCATGACAATGCTCTATTGCAATTGCTATTCTTATTAGAACAAGTGGCTAACACAGGCAGATGTTGGCCCATTAGGCAGTGAGCTAGGGTGTGTGTTCATGAGACACTGGTGCACTTCTTGGCTGGTTGAAGAGCAAAGCACGCAGCAGGGCTGGATGGGGAGAAAAGGACCAATGCTAAGGATGCGGGAGGGAACTACTAACTATGGCTACATATGCAGCAAATATTATTCATTCCCCACTCCCCATTTTCACTGTCATTTACAATAAAGGAATACCAGATTTATTGATGAAATCCCAGCCGTACATTCAGTGGGACTCTGTAAAGCTGTGACATTCCCAAACTAGCCAAACCAGGCTGTGTAGTTTTGTAGTAACTACAGCAGGTTTAACTCAGGTTGCGAAAATTGAGTAGTAGCAAATCAGCTAAAAGGGACACTGAAGAGCTAAAAGGCCAGCTCTTTCCACCCCTTCTCCACCAATGATAATCTCCTGCTTTGAAATGTGAGCTAAATCTCTGCTAGCCTGAGGACCAGATAGTCCAATCCAATTCAATATCTGACTTGGTTTACTATTTAATATACATGTTATCAATGAGCGTTCAAACGTTAAGGGTCAGAGAAACCCACAAAGGCATGGACATTCTGAGTTAGAGCTGCTGTGACTTTCTAACCTCATTTTATGGGACCACAATCCTGCAGTGCACTGTACACAAAAAATAAAACAATTTGAAGAGGAAAACATAATGAGTAGTTTGGTTTCTGGCCTTCATATTATGTATTGGAATTAAAAGGAACAACATTATTTAGCAGCATTTAAAAAGTGCTTTACATCTTCAAAGTGCTTTACAAATATTAAACATATAAGTGATGCAAATGTAGGTATTGTCTCAATTTTACAGGAGGGAAAACTGAGTCAATTAAGTGCCTTGTTCAAGATCACAGGGAATGTGTGTGTCAGAGCCTGAGATTAGAACTCTGAAGTCATTGGATTCCAGTCCTCATACTTACATTGTAAAGTGGGATGGTATTCATCACCCTGTACTGCTTCATAGGGTCCATTTTATAAAGGTGTCGATCAGTGATAAAAATTGCTCGGTCCTCCACTTTATTAAAGCGATTTACCTGGAAAAAGGCAAATCCCCACAGATGTTAAGTCACACAAATTACTTCATGTTGCATGAAAGGATCAAAATTCATGGTATCAAGTTCCTACATATGTAAGTGCACCTAACAGGAACATTACTGCGTGATCTGAAGAGGTTTAAAATTTGCTTCAACATTTCTATGTCAAACCTGGGATGTGGAGCTATAACATGTAAATATCTTCATCAACTTTAAAGCAACAACGCTGTTTTAGTCTCCAAGGGTATCCGGTAGCTCCATATCCTCAGGTTTCTTAGGAACAATAAGCTGGGTAGTGTCTGGGGACAATTTGAAACGCATTCCATACGCTATTGTGATAATTTACAAATTAAATAATGTAATATAATTCAGTGAAAAAAGTAATGTTTTAATGCAGTGATTGTACTCAGTAAATATAAAGCCAATTATAGAGATTCTTGGAATTCAGTAAAGAACTATTAATTCTCCTGCTGAGACTCATCACTATCATATCACTTTTCAACCACACTGGCTGCCAACAAGAGTCCAACAGGACCTGAAATTAACTGGATACATGTCAAGGCACTAGAGCAGGGATGAGCAAACTTTTTGGCCCGAGGGCCACATCGGGGTGCGAAACTGTATAGAGGCCAGGTAGGGTAGGCTGTGCCTCCCCAAACACCCTGGCCCACGCCCCCTATCTGCCCCCTCCCACTTCCCGCCCCTTGACTGCCCCCCTCAGAACTTCCAACCCATCCAACACCCCCTGCTCCTTGTCCCCTGACACCCCCCATCCCCAGGGACCCTACCCCCTGTCCAATCCCCCCTGCTCCTCGTCCCCTGACTGCCCCCCCAACCCCTATCCACACCCCTACCCCCTGACAGGCCCCCCGGAACTCCCACATCTGATCCAACCCCCCCGCTCCCAGTCCCCTGACTGCCCCCCACAGAACCTCCACCCCATCCAACCACCCCCTGCTCCCTGTCCCCTGACTGCCCCCTGGGACTTCCTGCCCCTTAGCCAACCCCTCCCCCCCACCCCCTTACCACGCCGCTCAGAGCAGCAGGAGCTTGTAGCCCCGCCGCCCTGACAGAGCCAGCCGCGCTACCTATGCAGCAGCATCACTCCGGGGGGGGGGAGGGGCCGGGGGCTAGCCTCCCCAGCCAGGAGCTCAAGGGCCGGGCAGGACAGTCCCGCGGGCCGGATGTGGCCCACGGGCCGTAGTTTGCCCACCTCTGCACTAGAGGGACAATCCTTAGAAATGCACATTCATTCATTCATTTTCAGCTAAACTCATCACAATTCTATCCTAGTAGGATATTGTCTGTATGACTGAACACTCAGAATGAGGGGATCCCGCTGGAAGCTGATCTTAATGCATGGTATATTGAAGGATGGCTTGAGAACAATGATAAAAAGCATTTTTCTGAAGTGGCTACATTAAGTTTCCCTTGTGCTGATCATTGCTGAACCTTACTTCACCTCCCAGTTGCTTACTATACTGAATTTCTCACCACATCAAATCTGATGGAATTAAGAGGGACCAATCCTCTGACTGAAACAGTCTTCCCAATCTAGTAGTGTCTGCACCTTGGATTATTGTCCAGAACAGAACAGCAGTTTAAGTGACCATGAGATGGTCGAGTTCAGGATCCTGACACAAGGAAGAAAGGAGAGCAGCAGAATACGGACCCTGGACTTCAGAAAAGCAGACTTTGACTCCCTCAGGGAACTGATGGGCAGGATCCCCTGGGAGAATAACATGAGGGGGAAAGGAGTCTGGAGAGCTGGCTGTATTTTAAAGAATCCTTATTGAGGTTGCAGGAACAAACCATCCCGATGTGTAGAAAGAACAGTAAATATGGCAGGCGACCAGCTTGGCTAAACAGTGAAATCCTTGCGGATCTTAAACGCAAAAAAGAAGCTTACAAGAAGTGGAAGATTGGACAAATGACCAGGGAGGAATATAAAAATATTGCTCAGGCATGCAGGAGTGAAATCAGGAAGGCCAAATCACACTTGGAGTTGCAGCTAGCAAGAGATGTTAAGAGTAACAAGAAGGGTTTCTTCAGGTATGTTAGCAACAAGAAGAAAGTCAAGGAAAGTGCGGGCCCCTTACTGAATGAGGGAGGCAACCTAGTGACAGAGGATGTGGAAAAAGCTAATGTACTCAATGATTTTTTTGCCTCTATCTTCACAAACAAGGTCAGCCCCCAGACTGCTGCACTGGGCAGCACAGTATGGGGAGAAGGAGACCAGCCCTCTGTGGAGAAAGAAGTGGTTCAGAAAAACTGGATGAGCACAAGTCCATGGGGCTGGATGCGCTGCATCCGAGGGTGCTAAAGGAGTTGGCGGTTGTGATTGCAGAGCCATTGGACATTATCTTTGAAAACTCATGGCGATCGGGGGAGGTCCCGGATGACTGGAAAAAGGCTAATGTAGTGCCCATCTTTAAAAAAGGGAAGGAGGAGGATCCGGGGAACTACAGGCCAGTCAGCCTCACCTCAGTCCCTGGAAAAATCATGGAGCAGGTCCTCAAGGAATTAATTCTGAAGCACTTGGAGGAGAGGAAAGTGATCAGGAACAGTCAGCATGGATTCACCAAGGACAAGTCATGCCTGACTAACATAATTGCCTTCTATGAGGAGATAACTGGGTCTGTGGATGAGGGGAAAGCAGTGGATGTGTTATTCCTTGACTTTAGTAAAGCTTTTGATACAGTCTCCCACAGTATTCTTGCCAGCAAGTTAAAGAAGTATGGGCTGGATGAATGGACTATAAAGTGGATAGAAAGCTGGCTAGATCCTCCGGCTCAATGGGTAGTGATCAACGGCTCCATGTCTAGTTGGCAGCCGGTTTCAAGCGGAGTGCCCCAAGGATCGGTCCTGGGGCTGGTTTTGTTCAATATCTTCATTAATGATCTGGAGGATGGCGTGGACTGCACGCTCAGCAAGTTTGCAGATGAAACTAAACTGGGAGGAGTGGTAGATACACTGGAGGGTAGGGATAGGATACAGAGGGACCTAGACAAATTAGAGGATTGGGCCCAAAGAAACCTGATGAGGTTCAACAAGGACAAGTGCAGAGTCCTGCACTTAGGACGGAAGAATCCCATGCACTGCTACAGACTAGGGACCGAATGGCTAAGAAGCAGTTCTGCAGAAAAGGACCTAGGGGTCACAGTGGACGAGAAGCTGGATACGAGTCAACAGTGTGCTCTTGTTGCCAAGAAGGCTAAGGCATTTTGGGCTGTATAAGTAGGGGCATTGCCAGCAGATCAAGGGACGTGATCATTCCCCTCTATTTGACATTGGTGAGGCCTCATCTGGAGTACTGTGTCCAGTTTTGGACCCCACACAACAAGGAGGATGTGGAAAAATTGGAAAGAGTCCAGCGGTAGGCAACAAAAATTATTAGGGGGCTGGAGCACATGACTTATGAGGAGAGGCTGAGGGAACTGGGATTGTTAGCCTGCAGAAGAGAAGAATGAGGGGGGATTTGATAGCTGCTTTCAACTACCTGAAAGGGGGTTCCAAAGAGGATGGATCTAGACTGTTCTCAGTGGTACCTGTTGACAGAACAAGGAGTAATGGTCTCAAGTTGCAGTGGGGGAGGTTTAGGTTGGATATTAGGAAAAACTTTTTCACTAGGAGGGTGGTGAAGCACTGGAATGGGTTACCTAGGGAGGTGGTGGAATCTCCTTCCTTAGAGGTTTTTAAGGTCAGGCTTGACAAAGCCCTGGCTGGGATGATTTAGTTGGGAATTGGTCCTGCTTTGAGCAGGGGGTTGGACTAGATGACCTCCTGATATTCTATGATTCTAAGTCAATTAGTACTTTGTCTTAATTCATGCATTTTACTATAATCAGGGGGGAACTTATTGTTTCTATGCTATCACGGCAACAGGAAAATAGACTTAATAAAAGGGCCAACTAATCTAATACACTAAAAGTAAAAGGTGTAATTTAGCAGTAAGCTACTTAAAACTATCAATAAACGATGTTTTCCCCTAGTTCTCAAGATTCTCTTTTCTGCATTCACTTTTAATCACCAGCAAAGTACCAAATGATCCCAATTAGTATCCCTCCAGCACAGTACAACACCTAAGTCAGCCAGCGGGCTTGCTATTGCAATACAAATCATCTCTAGTGAGGTGCTCACATAGTTTTGCTATCCATTAAAAATAGCTACTGTATTGGAGGGCTGGAGGATAGCAAGTGTACCTATATATAAAAATGTTCTGGGGGTGATCTAGGAAAGTGAAGACCAGTAAGCCAATTAGCCAGTTACAGATATAAGGCTAAAACAATCATTAAAAATTGAATAAAACCACTTGGAAAATCATGATATGATAGGGTCTAACAAGCACGGTTTCTGCAAACCACAAACAGCATCTCACTAATTTGTTAAAATCCTTTGAATGTGTCAGTAAAATAGTGGATAAAAGAGAACGGGTTGACAAAGGGAGTGTCACAGCAAGCCCATATTCTTCATAGAAATATGCTTATATGAATATGGCATAACTAAATTGTATTTGATGCAAGATGGGTCTTGCAAAATATCATTGGAAAGGTTATGATTTACTGAATATGATTATCCTATTTGTATGCATGCATGTATCATTGCTGTACCTGAAGTTAGGAATATAAACTCTATCAATTGCAAAAGTGTTTGCATCTGGGAAACACCCACCAGACAGTAGGCAATCAGCCTGAATGGGCCATTAGGAAAGACAATGGAATGGATCTTTGAAGATGTTGATCTCCCATCTTCCTGGAGCTCCTTCCTGTGGACATTACAAATAAACCTTGTCTCATGGTTGCTTTGACACTGCAAGGTCATGTGATCATGTCACCTGGTACTAGACCCCATCTTGGGCTTTCAGTGTTTTTCCATTAAGAGGGGGTTGGGAGTCAGACTGGGAAACAAAAGATTCATGCCATATATAAATTCTATTTAAGGCTCGAGAGTGAGTTAATCATGGTCGCCGGTTCTTCGCTAGATCCCTGCCCAGGATGACTGCTGTAAACACCTAAAACTGACCCGGGGAGGAGGACTGGGACCAGGCTGAAAAACATCAGCCAGGGAAGGGTATACCTGGAGATTTAAGTTGCAAGCAGTGCAGTTTACCTTCAAGAAACTCTGCAACCTGCATAAAACAACATTTAGGGTGAGAGATTACTATTTGTAACCAATTTCTTTAACGTATTAAGCCTAGTTTGTGTGCTTTGTTTTATTTGCTCAATAATCCGCTTTGATCTGTTTGCTGTCCCTTATAATCACTTAAAAATCTGTCCTTGGTAGTTAATAAACTTGTATTTGTTTTCTATAAACCAGTCTGTGCAATTTATATCACGTGCGCATGGGGGGGCGGGAAGAGAGGGAGCTGTGTATATCTCCCTCCACATTGGGGGGGGGGGGCAATTTTTATGAGCTTGTGCTGTACAGATCTCTCTACACAGTGCAAGACAATATAATTTTGGGTTTACACCCCAAAGGAGGTGTGCACATGAGTGCTGGGTAAATCCCTTAGCTGAATCCTCCCCCACAGAGCTGATTTCAGTCTGTGTCTGCAGCTGGGTGTGGCCTTACCTATGTGTGTGCTAGAGAAGGCTTGAGGGCCTGGCACAGCAAGAGCAGGCTGAGAAAGCCCAGGCTGGTGGAACGGGTGGGCTCAGTGGGACCCCAGTATATCAGGTGGCAACCCGGACGGAGGGTCCAACCTGTCACAGGGAGGTTACTGACCTATAACTGAGGGTTCTTGGAGATGTGTAAACTGTGGGTTATGCATGTGCACCATGCACCCAGAGCCAGAGAATGTGAAAGTAGTGTTTGTTGGTCTGTGCATGCACCCTGGTTCACCTCATGTCTCTGTACAAGGGGATAAAGGGCTGCGCAGATCGTCCGCCTTTCCAGTTCCTTCTCTACTATGAATCAGATAAGAGTGGAAGAGGGGAAAGAGGGTGGGCAGTGGGTATGGGAATACAGAGAGGGACCACACATCTCAAAGAACCTCCAGTTACAGGTCAGTAACTTCTCCTTCTTTGAGTGATGGTCCCTACTGTGCTCCACTGTGGGTGACTGACAAGCAGTACCTAAGTAGGAGGAAGGTGTGAGGATGTACAGGGTTGAACTGAGCAGAGGACCATCGTCCCAAAGGAGGCATTAGCAGAGGAATCCTGCAGCAGGGCATAATGTCTCACATGAATGGAGCCCCACGTGGCTGCTTTACAGATGTCAAGGAGGGGTACCTCCTGAAGTGATGTGATAACTGTTGCTTGTGCTGTGGTGGAATGAGCTCTTACCCCATCGGGAGGGAAGGGAAGGTTCAATAGCTGATAGAGTAGAATGAAGCCAGAGATCCATTTGGAGATTCTCTAGGTACAGTTGATGTGCCTCCTGATTCTTTCTGCTACAGAAATGGATAGTCTTGGGGATTTCCTGATTGGTTTTGTTCTTTGCAGGTACAAGGTTTAAGTACCACTTGGGACTAGGCTTCTGAATACGCAGGAAGGTTCTGATTAGGCCTTTCCAGAATCTATTGGCCAGTGGATGTGTGAAGAACAAAGTAGCCCTGAGAAGATGGATGGTATTCACTGATTGCCACCAATTGGACTTGCTAGGACCTGATGGACAAGCCTGATGTCTTCAAAGAGAGGATATAGTCCAAGATGTGAGGAATATCTGCAGTTTCTGGGAGAATGCCTCTTTCATAGAATATCAGGGTTGGAAGGGACCTCTGGAGGTCATCTAGTCCAACCCCCTGCTCAAAGCAGGACCAATTCCCAACTAAATCATCCCAGTCAGGGCTTTGTCAAGCTGGGCCTTAAAAACCTCCAAGGAAGGAGATTCCACCACCTCCCTAGGTAAAGCATTCCAGTGCTTCACCACCCTCCTAGTGAAATAGTGTTTCCTAATATCCAACCTAGACCTCCCCCACTGCAACTTGAGACCATTGCACCTTGTGCTGTCATCTGCCACCCAGAGAACAGCCGAGCTCCATCCTCTTTGGAACCCCCCGTTAGGTAGTTGAAAGCAGCTATCAAATCCCCCCTCATTCTTCTCTTCTGCAGACTAAACAATCCCAGTTCCCTCAGCCTCTTCTCATAAGTCATGTGCTCCAGACCCCTAATAATTTTTGTTGCCCTCCGCTGAACTCCTTCCAATTTTTCCACATCCTTCTTGTAGTGTGGGGCCCAAAACTGGACACACTACTCCAGATGAGGCCTCACCAATGTCGCATAAAGGGGAACGATCACGTTCCTCGATCTGCTGGCAATGCCCCTACTTATACAGCCCAAAATGCCATTAGCCTTCTTGGCAACAAGAGCACACTGTTGACTCATATCCAGCTTCTCGTCCACTGTGACCCCTAGGTCCTTTTCTGCAGAACTGCTACCTAGCCATTCGGTCCCTAGTCTTTCATGTGCCCAAGAAGAAAAGCGCTTCCATTTAGCTAGGTAACATCTAGTAGAGTCCTGTCTACAATTAGAAAGGATGTCTCGCACAGCTGTGGAACATGAACTTTCTAAGGACAATGCCCTCCAAATACCAAGGCCTGAATTGAAGCAGACGCATAAGGGGAGGCTTGATCTTGCCATTCCAAGAGCTGGTCAGAAGCTCTGGAAACGTTGGGAGTATGATTGGTGGTTGGGACGACGTACATAGGAGGTTGGGAAACCAAAACTATCTAGACCAGAAGTGGGAGATCAGAATGACCTGTGCTCTGTCCTGCTGGATTTAGTGTTGAACTCATGGCAGGAGTGAGAGCGGAGGAAAAGCATAGTTGAACTGGTCTAATAAAGGAAGAAGCAGAGTGTCAACCTGGGAGGGGCAACCGAAGGCTCCTCTGGAGCAATATGTGGTGCATTTCCTGTTTGCTTGAGATGTAAACAGATCCCTGGTTGGGGTTACCTATGTTTTTAAATTTGGGGTATACATTTCTGTTGAGCCTCTATTACGGTGTCTTTCAAAAGTTGCCATGCAGCTTGCAGGGATTTCACTTTTGGTGCTGTACCTTTTAATTTCGGTTTAACTAACTCCCTCATTTTTGTGTAGTTCCCCTTTCAGAAATTAAATGCTACCACGTTGGGCTGCTGTGCTGTTTTCCCTGCACAGGGATGTTAAATCTAATTATATTATAGTCACTATTACAAGCGGTTCAGGTATATTCACCTGTTGGACCAAATTCTGTGCTTCAGGACTAAATCAAGAATTGCCTCTCCCCTTGTGGGTTCCAGGACTAGCTGCTCCAAGAAGCAGTCATTTAAGGCGTCAAGAAACTTTGTCTCTGCATCCCATCCTGAGATGACATGTACCCAGTCAATATGGGGATAGTTGAAATCCCTCAGTTGAAATCCCCCATTATTGAGTTTTTATTTTTTATAGCCTCTCTAATCTCCCTGAGCATTTCACAGTCACTATCACCATTCCTGGTCACGGATGCCATCATGGCAAAAGATGAACAGCAGGATGGATGCCTCAAGATCACGTATTAGGTTTGGTGTTTAACACATTTATTAAGAATCTGGAAAAGAGCATGGGCAGTGAGATAGCAAGATTTGTAGATGACAAAGTTACTTAGGTTAAGGAAGTCCAGAGAAGACTGATGAACTTCAGAGGGACATAACCAAGGTAGATGAATGGGCAGCACAATGGCAAACAAAGTTAAATGTTGGTAAATGCAAAGTAATGCATACTGGAGGGAAAAAATGAGAATACTTATACAGTTTACAGGGTTCTACTCAGAAAAAATTGACCTGAGCTCAATTTAGGACACTCATAGAAGACTTTGGCTCAATGCACAGCTGCATTCTAAAGCAAACAAGATGTTTGGATACATCTGGAATGGGGTGGAAGACAATCTGGAAAATATGCCATATAAATCACTGGTGCGGCCTCATCTGGTTACTATGTGCAGTACTGGTCATTCCATCTCAAAAAAGGACGTTGGCAGAATATTCAGAGAAAGTAACAAATTACTAGGTCTAGAAAAATTCTGACATGAAAAGATTGAAAAAAATTGGGATTATTTTCTTCAGAAAGGAGATGAACAAAAGAGCACATAAAAAGGATATACAATGCTGAATGGTCTAGAAAAGATAGTTTGGGTGCTTCTGCACTATGTATCATGCAACACAAGTTCAAGGGGACATTCACTGAAGTTTCACAGAATAGAACTGGGAAATTCAAAGGATGTTTTTTCATGGAATCATAGAATATCAGGGTTGGAAGGACCTCCTGAGGTCCCTCTTTTTTTAAAGATAGGCACTACATTAGCCCTTCTCCAGTCATCCAGACCTCCCCGGATCGCCATGAGTTTTCAAAGATAATGGCCAATGGCTCTGCAATCACATCCGCCAACTCTTTTAAGCACCCTCGGATGCAGTGAATCCGGTCCCATGGACTTGTGCTCGTCCAGCTTTTCTAAATAGTCCTGAACCACTTCTTTCTCCACAGAGGGCTGGTCACCTCCTCCCCAGGTTGTGCTGCCCAGTGCAGTAGTCTGGGAGCTGACCCTTGTTCGTGAAGACAGAGGCAAAAAAAATCATTGAGTACATTAGCTTTTTCCACATCCTCTGTCACTAGGTTGCCTCCCTCATTCAGTAAGGGGCCCACACTTTCCTTGACTTTCTTCTTGTTGCTAACATACCTGAAGAAACCCTTCTTGTTACTCTTAACATCTCTTGCTAGCTGCAACTTCAAGTGTGATTTTGCCTTCCTGATTTCACTCCTGCATGCCTGAGCAATATTTTTATGCTCCTCCCTGGTCATTTGTCCAATCTTCCACTTCTTGTAAGCTTCTTTTTGCGTTTAAGATCCTCAAGGATTTCACTGTTTAGCCAAGCTGGTCGCCTGCCATATTTACCTGTTCTTTCTACACATCGGGATGGTTTGTTCCTGCAACCTCAATAAGGATTCTTTAAAATACAGCCAGCTGTAATGTATAAACTGTGCAGCTCCTTACCATGGGACATTATTGAGGCAAAGAATTTAGCAAGGTTATACCAGGGATTGGGCACTTATATAGATAACAAGAATATCCAGAATTATAATAATTAATGCTAACATTAACTTTGGGAGTATATTAAAACCTCATACCTCAGGGTTTAAGACAAACTAATAGGAATTAGGTGGTTTCTTGAACCTTTCTCTGATGCATCTGGTCCTGGCCACTGTTTGAGTCAGAATCCTGAACTAGATGGACCATGGGTCTGATCCACTATGGTAATTTCTATGCTCCCTCTGTAACAATTCCAGCAGCTATTAGCTGGGACTGGGAAGTGTGCCCAGGTCTTGCAAGGCTGTACAGACCAGTAACAAACCAAAAAGTACCACAAATTCCTTCCTGTGTGTGCTGTACATGTAGTTTTTAACATTCACACTGAACAATAAGCCCAGCTGTAACACACAGAGATGTCCAGATAGGAAAGTACACTGGCTTGTCTCAGTGGAAGAGCAAAGTTTTGCTTCTCTTAAAATTAATGCCCTTTTCTGGATGCAAGCAACCAATACCTTATTTCTTTCCTTAGCTTCAGCATGTTCATGTAGATTAAACAGCCTCATATGTAAGGTGGGGTTTTCTTGATTTGTTTTAATCAACACTTCCTAAAGGGCATTTTCATTTTGGAAGGTTTTCTTCAAATGCTTGAAAATATATAAAAATGCCAATGCATTAAAGACAACATTGTTGCTTTGTTGGCTCTGTAATGGAATAAAGGTAGGTCTATTATGTTCTCAGCTACAATTGTTTATACCCCCATAGTGAGCACTCTTTTCCAGCTTGTGTTCTCTGCACCACACCCGGTAATTTCTTGTATTATTTATATTTTCACTGATTCAAATGAGAATCAAGACTTGCTCTTGTTCACAATTACAATTTTGTAATCTCGAGTTTCAATTCAAGGAGGTGGCTTGGCTTCCTGATTTCTTTTGTTGAAGAAAAGCAAAGCTCTAATTTCACAACAGAGAAACCCAAAGAGAGCTCTCTAGTTCTCCACCAGATGTGCCAGAGTACTGCGAGCACGGAGGAATTTCACTTTGGTGATGCAAAATGATGAAAGAGTGACCTCTGTAGAAGAGCCTCTTGCCTCAATTGGGGTGGGTGGGTGGGGGAAGAGAGCTGCACTATGTATGGGAGGGAGCGGGCTTTGCTTCCCAAGTGATCTTACTCTCTACAGGCCATGAGGAAATCTGCTGATGCTTGTCACCTCACAGGCATCTTGTCTTCCAGGATGAAGCTCCCATCCTCTCCCTGAATCAACAGATGCAGGTCCCCCAAAACCTAGTCTTTCATCTACAGAAAAGACTCACTTTTCCAGATGCAGAAATAAATTGCTTCAGAAATACCAAGCTCACTAGTGCAGCAGTTATTAAACTTCAAAGTACAGGATCATTCATACTGAGTTGATGAAATGAAGACTACATGTGCACACTCAGAGGAAAAATTCAAAGAGCACACCATGTATCATTTACACCACAACCTCACTGAGTCCAGGGGGCAGATCATCAGCTGATGTAAACTGCCATAGCTCCTTCGTTATGACAACTGACACCAGCTGAGGAACTGCCCTAAAGAATTGTAAAAAGGATTAGATATCCTACAGTAGTACCTTTGAGACAAATATGCTCAATGTGTAAATTCTGTTTAGTTTTTGATCTCCTAGGCTCTATTAGTATTTGCTGGAACTGCCCACTACTGTAACCCAAAAGCCTTTTGAGATCATTATTAATAAAATTAACTGCACTCCTAAAGCAATTTCCATCTCAAAGCACTTTGACACAGGTATTAGACTCTTTTTACACATGGTGAAACTGAGGTACAGAGGTCAAGTAAATTGCCCTAAGCCTCACAGGAAATCTGATGATGAGCCAAGAATATCCTTCCCGCTGTAATGAGGAAAGTAGCCAAGTATTTGATTTCTTAAACTATCTCCAGATATACATTTTTGCTCTGAAATCCGCAGAGAGACTGGTCAAAGTCATTCCTGGAATAACTTCTGAAGTCAGGGAAGTAAACTAAGGATGAATTTGAGACCCCGTGTTTTGAGACATTTTATGGACTGATGGCCTGCAAAATAATAGCCTTTAAGAGAAGCAATAAAATCAATTCATCTTTATCACATTTTCACTTCTGTAACTCAGACCTTCGCTCCCGGCCTGAAATATTGTGTGCCACATTTCAGGCTGGAGAGAGTTTGCAGACTGTTTATAAACCCCAATAATCCAGGTTTAACATTAGAGGGCTGACACAAGCTTAACTACTGCAATGCAAACAGTACTCTACTAATGTCTACACTAGATCCTACATCAGTACAACTACAGTGATGTCACTGTTGTGTCACAGTTTAGACACTTGCTGTAGCAATGGAAGGGATTTTTCCACCCCGTCGAGAGGTGGTAGCTAGGCCGACAGAAGTATTTTTCCATCAGCCTAGCAGAGTCTATATTGGGGCTTAGGTTAGTTTAACTGATTCTCAGGGGGTGTGAATATTTCAAAACACTGAGAAACAGTTAGGCTGACCTAAGTCTTAGGTGTAGACCTCAGGTCCCATAAGAATGCTCTTTAAAAAAGGGAAGGAGGAGGATCTGGGGAACTACAGGCCAGTCAGCCTCACCTCAGTCCCTGGAAAAATCATGGAGCAGATCCTCAAGGAATCAATTTTGAAGCACTTTGAGGAGAGGAAAGTGATGAGGAACAGTCAGCATGGATTCACGAAGGGCAAGTCATGCCTGACTAACCTAATTGCCTTCTATGAGGAGATAACTGGCTCTGTGGATGAGGGGAAAGCAGTGGACATGTTATTCCTTGACTTTAGCAAAGCTTTTGATATGGTCTCCCACAGTATTCTTGCCAGCAAGTCAGAGAAGTATGGGCTGGATGAATGGACTATAAGGTGGATAGAAAGCTCGTTAGATCATCGGGCTTAACGGGTAGTGATCAATGGCTCCATGTCTAGTTGACAGCCGGTTTCAAGCTGTCCAAGGGAGGGTGCTGGGGCTGGTTTTGTTCAATATCTTCATTAATGATCTGGAGGATGGCATAAATTGCACCCTCAGCAAGTTTGCAGATGACACTAAACTGGGAGGAGTGGTAGATACACTGGAGGGTAGGGATAGGATACAGAGGGACCTAGACAAATTAGAGTATTGGGACAAAAGAAATCTGATGAGGTTCATTAAGGACAAGTGCAGAGTCCCGCACTCAGGACGGAAGAATGAACTGCTACAGACTAGAGACTGAGTGGCTAGGCAGCAGTTCTGCAGAAAAGGACCTAGGGGTTACAGTGGATGAGAAGCTGGATATGAGTTGACAGTGTGCCCTTGTTGCCAAGAAGGCTAACGGCATTTTGGGCTGTATAAGTAGGAGCATTACCAGCAGATCAAGGGACGTAATCATTCACCTCTTTTCGGCATTGGTGAGGCCTCATCTGGAGTACTGTGTCCAGTTTTGGGCCCCACACTACAAGAAGGATGTGGAAAAATTGGAAAGAGTCCAGAGGAGGGCAACAAAAATGATCAGGGGGCTGGAGCACAGGACTTATGAGGAGAGGCTGAGGGAACTGGGATTGTTTAGTCTGCAGAAGAGAAGAATGAGGGGGGATTTGATAGCTGCTTTCAACTACCTGAAAGGGGGTTCCAAAGAGGATGGATCTAGATTGTTCTCAGTGGTACCAGATGACAGAACAAGTAGTAATGGTCTCAAGTTGCAGAGGGGGAGGTTTAGGTTGGATATTAAGAAAAACTTTTTCACTAGGAGGGTGATGAAGCACTGGACTTGGTTACCTAAGAAGGTGGTGGAATCTCCATCCTTAGAGGTTTTTAAGGTCAGGCTTGACAAAGCCCTGGCTAGGATAATTTAGTTGGGGATTGGTCCTGCTTTGAGCAGGGGGTTGGACTAGATACCTCCTGAGGTCCCTTCCAACCCTGATATTCTATGATTCTAAGATAATTACAGCGTTCTGTGTGCTGACACCAAATGGCAATACATGTGGGAATAATGGGTTTATGGAGAGTTAAAGGAAGGGCAAAACTAGTTAGAAAGAATTTTATCATTCATTTTTATAGACAACTGTTCAGCAGTAGAAAATGAAAATCTTTTTATCTTTAACAATACAGGAAACTAGTCCTCTGACTGCAGTGATGGATCCTGTTCCTTTTGGGGAACATAGAGAATCCTGTATCTCACATACTAGATCAGAGGAGCCTCCTTGGTTCTGAAATTGTCAGCCTGGACAGGGATCCATCACCGCAGCCTGAGAAATGGTTTCTTATGCCAGATGTGTGAGAAACAGGAGACATACAATAGTTCTGTACTTATCACTCCTTGCTTATCAACCGAGTAGTTAGGGCAGGGGTGGAATTGACTGGCTCAGGAGATTGCTAATGGGATATGGAGCCCTTTGCCTCTATAACAGGTTGTCTGTTCTAATCCAGTCAATGGGGACTGAAAATTATTACCAACTGTAGAATGTTCAGTGGTGTATATAAAATATTTGTGGCACTCTTAGTGCAGTCCCATGTTTCAAAAAATCAGCCAAAGTGACCCCCATTTCAGAAGTGATCCTAAGGATTTAACGGTTTTGGAGGCTGAATTCTATTATCTTGCAAGGTAGTCACTCCAAAACAGGGTTGAGGGAATATGGACAAGGAGTGAGAGAAGCAGGAAATGTCACTGTTGCAAACAGAAATCTTGGACTCTGAAATCTAGCCCCATTCAGTCCTAAAAAGATTTAAGGAATTAATCTAAGATGACCTTTCTACAGTTCTGGCAAGAAAGGAAAAAACACCAACAGATGCAGGAACATTATTTGTAACAAGGAGGATGCATCTGAAGAAGTGGTGTTTTACCCATGAAGCTTATGCCCAAATAAATCTGTTAGTCTTTAAAAAAGGTGCCACCAGACTCCTTGTTGTTTTTGTGGATACAGACTAACACGGCTACCCCCAATACTGGAAAAAGAAGAACAGGAGTACTTGTGGCACCTTAGAGACTAACAAATTTATTAGAGCATAAGCTTTCGTGGACTACAGCCCACTTCTTCAGATGCATGCATGTGGGCTGTAGTCCACGAAAGCTTATGCTCTAATAAATTTGTTAGTCTCTAAGGTGCCACAAGTACTCCTGTTCTTCTTTTTGCGGATACAGACTAACACGGCTGCTACTCTGAACCCCAATACTGGAACATTATTTGTTTAATTATCACGTGCAGCTGTTCCAGTTAAAAGTCATATCAAACATACTTCTCTAATAAAATAATCACTTCTATGGGCTTAAGAGAGTCCTAATGATTATAAACCTGGTAATACTAATCTGGATGGAAACACAAGAATCAAAGTGGTACAGGACCAACACATGGGGTGGGAAAACACAAACAAGGCAAATTCAGGGATTATCTCAGTCTACGTGATAACCTGGTCAAAATGCTGCTTCCAATCGCATCTTTCCATGGACTGTGTGACAAATGGAGCCTGCTGTGGAAATGCTGCTTTTAAAAAGCATTATTTGTCTTCCTCTGCTTCCTTTCTTCACCATTCTCCCTGGAACTGGCTCCCTCTCAAATTGTTACACTTAGATGAAAATGTTTTTCTCCCAAACAGCATGTCCAGGGGATATTTTCCAATCTTCTTGGAAGTAGCTGTGATGGCTTACAATTAAAAATAAAACAGCTACAGTGTGGTAAAGATAATTAGTATCACTGCTGAGTAATTCACATATTAACAGCTCCTGTTATGGCATCAGTCTCCAGGATTGGCATTAACTGGGACTGCAGAGGCAGAATTATAATCATGTGTATTCCATAACATCCGTAAGTAACAAAAACTGTGAAGAATGAGATTTGGAATCCAAACAACAAACAGGAAGGCAATCTCCCACTGATGGATTCCACTTTATTATTCAATGAGGCAAAAGTAGTGACCATCAAGATAGTTAAAACAAATTAACTAAGAATCTATTTCACATTTCCAGCTGATGGGTTTCTTAGCTAATCCACTGCACTGACTTCTTAAATCTAACTTTCAATTTACAAGTTAGACAAGTTAGGCAACAGTGAAAACTGCTGTTGGTTCCTTTAAATGAACTAACTCACACAAAACATGTCAGCAGACATGTTTTATCACCATTATTTAAAACCATTTATCCCGCCTAGCGCTGCTTTCACATTGAACATTTTACAATTATTCAAATCATACATCTCAACACAATTGAGGTATGGGTAACTTTGACGGTGACAAAAAAGTCTAAAGTCCAGTAAAAACTTCCTGCACTTTGGTTCAATTCTCAGCCCAGGCTTGTTACCTGGACAGATATGCCTCATATTAATCAACACTTTTGCCACTAGGAAGCAGAACTGCTGCTCCACCCGAGCTCGTAATGGGTCAATTTCCTGAAAATGGTTGTCAGCAAAGGGTTTCCCACCACCACTGCTCAGCCGGAGCTGGAAACAGCTTGGCCATGTCTACAATGGCGAAAATTTACAAATCACCGCTAATTCCAACTAGAGCTGAATGGGAAACAGTTTTCCCATCCTGGGAAAAGTGTGGCGATTCTGAAAATTTTCATGTATTGAAAATTTAAAAAATGGAGGGGGATGGGGTGGGTGTTTGGGTCAACTGAAACATTTAATTTTTGACCTTTAATTTTTTCCAAAACAAATTTTCCTCAAAAAAAGTTTTTGAAATGATAAATTTGTCAAAAACCATCCTTTCCCAACGAACAGGTTCAGTTTCAACAACAGCTGAAAAATGTTTTGTCAAAAAAATTCCCAACCAGTTCTAATTACAATGCTGGTGCAGCTGACTTGGTAGGACCCCTAAAGTAGATGGGGTAAAGCTGTTTTCATTATAATTATTAAAAACATGATTAAAACCTGGTTTGCAGAATATCAGTCATGCTTTCAGTAATGGTGCAGGCAGGACACATCTGTATTCAACAGAAACATGACAGGCTCTGCAAGCCAAGTTTCAATCACGCTTTCAGTAACTGGACTGGTAAAAGTTTGTCTCGTCTGTGGTAAAAGTTCTGTGTTGGTTCAACCTGCTGCTGGTGTCAGTTTCTTTGGCTATGTCTACACTGCAGTTGGGAGTGTGCCTCCCAGCCAGGATAGATAGACTCATGCTAGCTTGACTCAAGCTAGTGCAAACATAGCAGCACCAGCAGAGGCTTGTGGTAGCCATCCGAGCTAGAATTCATCCGCTCCCTTAGGTCCAAGCTCAGGTGGCTAGCCCAAGCCTCTGCTGGCGCTTCAACATCCATGCAGCTATTCTTAGCACAGGAGCTCAAGCTGAGCTACCAGGAGTCTGTTTACCCAGGCAAGGAGGCATGCTCCCAGGTGCAGTGTAGACATACTCTTTGGAGCTATAGACTCCTAAAGGTGTACCCATACTCGTCAACTAGATAACTTGGATGGTGTCTGACAGATCCTCAAGAATGGGGACAAGGATATAAGAAAATGTATGGAGCCCTGTGCAGATACAAATTTTGTATCTGCATCCGATCTGCAATCCGCAAAAATGGTCCACGCATATCCACTGGGCTCTAAGAATGTATTCTTAGGACTGTATATAAATTCTGCTGCAATCTTCCCCCCTTGGCTTTCATTGCTGATAGTTTCAAGAATTCTAACATATTATTCCTCAACTGACAGTTTGCATGGAGAATAAAGTCTGACCGTAACTCCTTAAAATTAAGTCATCAACAATTTAACCTTTCAAAAATGATCAAAAAGTCACTGATAGACTATTAAAACTATAAAGTAGAACCAGAGTACTACATTTCTATAATCCCATGCTCCCTTCAATATTTTCCAATTATAGCTTGGGCTTGCTTTCAAAAGCATAGTTGGATAAGCTGCAGTTTTCTCCAGCATTGAAAGCATTGAAATGACCTTCAGGTTCTGGGTAAGGGTGCTGCATTTGCATTCATGATAGGCAATAGCAGTATTATTTTTGGCTACCCTGTCTCCCTGCATTCCAAGGACTGCATTAACTATTATTAAAGTGATGAGAGACTGATGCAATAAAACTAAACTAAACTGAGAACAGCCCTCTTTTAATACTTGTGGCATTGGGAACTTAGTGGTAGGGTCTACAGGGATAACAGGTCTATTTGTGTTCACTCCTGAGAATTCTTTCCACATACCACAACAAAAAGATGTTATCCTATTTGAATTTTTAAATGGTTCTTTGCCTGCCTGTAATTGAATGAAGTACAATCTTTACTATTTTAGAAAATCGATTTCCTCTGTCCTTGTATGTTAGATTGTTGCCAAAAGCTGAGAGAGAGAGAGAGAGAGAGAGAGAGAGAGAGAGAGAGAGAGAGAGAGAGAGAGAGAGAGAGAGAGAGAGTATGTGTGTAAAACATAGGGATTTAAAAGCTTAAAAGTTGAATAACGGTGAGGAAAATTAAAATTCTGAAAAACCCCCACAGTGTACATACATCCTGCAAAAGTTTCTGTCCCCTCAAACATTCATGCTGCTTCTACTCAAAACCATGGTCTGAAATATTCACACTGTGCTTTTATGGTTAAAAAGGTAAGAAAGCAAAAAATGTTCAATTCCACTATTTTAACTGAAAAATCCTAGCAAACAAGTTAGTACTATTACACTAATCCATGCACATTCTTTTTAAAGCCCCACAAACTTTAAAACATAGTAATTTTCAATAAAAATAGGCTCAGAGATTACACTCTAAAACATGTATTTACTTGAACACAACAGAAGACAGAACTTTTTCAACAATACAATATTTCTATTCTTTTGTTTTCAACAAAATTGGAAAAATAAAAGCCAGGAGCAAAGTGGTCATACAGTGCCCTTTGTGTAAGGAAAAGTAGGAAGGACTTCACTGCTACAAGATTCTAGAAGGAGGTTCAGAGATTCAGAGAACCCCCAAACAACTAAGTTGGCACATACTACAAAAAATGTCAGCCAATCAGATCACTTAGCTAGTAGAACATCCCAATGATGCTTCTTCAAAAAGGGATGTAAAAAGAAACAGTAAGTTCCATTGGACTACTTCATGTGGGGGAGACACACACATCACCTCAAGATGTGGGGTGGATGCAAAAATTTTTTAAAATTAAATAGATTTTTAAATTTAAATCAGATGTGACTAGCTCTTTACTTTATCCCATTTATAGTCTTAAATTACTAATGTGGATGTTTTAGACTTGTTTAGTTTCCTAATTGTTAGTAGAGTTTCAGATTTTACAGAAATTTTTGTCTATTAGGAAATTTCAGATTTAAAGTGCTCAGCCCCTCATTTCTGTTTTTATTTTGTTTAAAGTTTCCTGGGAATTTATCAGTGTTTATAATAAAGATTACAAATGGGTGAAAATCAGTGAACAAAATTAAACTTCACAGTTTTCTGGGTTAATATTAGGGGATATGAAGTACAAATAATTAACTATACGTTAACAGTACATATACAAATACACACACGAGTGTGTATACGTATCTTCCACTACATTATTTTGACAGACTTGCATTTACACTTAGACTACTTCATTATTAACAGCAACACATCCATTTAATGTAGTAGATTGGATTTGCTGAACATAATGAGAATTTTCATATACAGGAGTGATCCAAAGTTCAGGTGAACATTAGTAAACCTAGTAAAATTAGCATTAGCTTTTGTAAAGCCTGGGAATTGTTTTGGGTAAAAAACGAAAATAAAGAGTCTTAGTTATGCTGTAAAAAACAAGTCCAGGGCCTCATTGACTGCCTTACTGAGAGATCAACCCAAACCCAAACACATCATTGATAAATCAATATCCTGTGCTGTATTTGCAACCAATACCATCTGCCAATATACTGAACAAACTGCCACAAGACAGGAAAGCTGAAATGCTTCACCCAGGCTATACTCCTTCATTAGGGTGCGTAGTTGGAACTCAATGGGAGTTGAGCTACTTTTGAAAATCCCATCCTTAGGCGCCTAACTGTAATTTGGTCTATGTGTATAAGAAAGATCACAATAACTTTATTACTGAATTGAAAGTCTAAATAACTTTCATTGCTAGTATTGAAGAAATGTTGTTTTGAAGTGACATTTTATACCACTAAAGTTTTAAACAAAAATACAAGTTCGGCATTTGAAGCTGCAAACATTTATGTGTAAGCTTAACTTCAAGAACATAAGTAGTTCAATTGATTAGTCATGTGAGTAAATTTACATAACTGCTTAAATTAAATGGATTAAAAACTGGCTGAAAGGTCTCAAAATGTAATTGTAAACAGGGAATCGCTACTGAGTGGGTGTGTTTCTAGTGGGGGTCCCGCAGGTTCAGTTCTTGGCCTATGCCATTTCATATTTTTATCAATGATCAGAAAGAACACAAAATCACTGACAAAATTTGCAGACGAAAAAAGTTGGGGGAGTGGTAAATAATGAAGAGGACAAGAGCGATCTGGATCACCTGGTAACCTGGGTTCCCGCAAACAATATGCATTTTAATATGGGTAAATGTGCATGTATACATCTAGGAACAAAGAACGTAGGCCATACTTCCACAATGGGGACTCTATCCTAGGAAGTGGTGACTCTAAAAAGATTTGGGAGTCATAGTGGATAATGAGCTGAATGTGAGCTCCCAGTGCAGTGCTGTGGGCCAAGGGGTTAATGCGATCCTTAGATACATAAACAGGGAAACCTCCAGTAGGAGTAGTGAGGTTATTTTACCTCTGTATTTGGCACTAGAGTGACCACTGCTGGAATACTACGTCCAGTTCTGGTGTCCACAATTCAAAAAAGATGCTGATAATTGGAGAGGGTTCAGAGAAGAGCCATGAGAACGATTAAGAATTAGAAAACATGCGTTATAGTGACAACTCAAGGAACTCAATCTATTTAGCTTAACAAAGAGAAGGTTATGGGGCTCCTCAATCTAGCAGACAAAGGTATAACATGGTCCAATGACTGGGAGTTGAAGCTGGACAAATTCAGACTGGAAATAAGGGGCAAATTTTTCATAGTGAGAGTAATTAACCATTGGAACAACTTATGAATGGTAGATTCTCTCACTGACAGTTTTTAAATTAAGATTTGATGTTTTTCTAAAAGTTCTGCTCTAGAAATTATATTGGGGAAGTTCTGGGCCCGGTGTGATACCAAAGGTCAGACTAGAAGACAATAGTGATTCCTCTGGCCTTGGAATCTATGAATCTAAGTGTTTGCTGGATTGGGACCTTCATCTACTTAATAAGATTTCAAGGTTGTTATTCTGAAGCCTAGAATGACTGCTGAGTCAGTGTGGTGTGATGGAAACAGCTACTAGCATGGCTGGGGACTCTGTGTTCAGTATACCACTAGGTTCAGTCATCACTGGGTTTTGTTGTCTTACTATCAAATTTTTAAGTTCAGCCATTTTGACTATCAATTCCATGTGCAGTATACGGCTACAGTAAAGCATGTACCTCTGCCACGCGAAGAGTCCTAGACCATTATATCAGAGGTAATAACAAATCACCACTCTTACTTTACATCTAATTTGCATGCAACAATTTAATTGATCGTATAATGGAGACTACACATACGGTGGATTGATTGGCCCATCACCTACACAAATCAACAATCTCCCAGCACAACCCCACAGGCGCGCACACAAAACGATACAAACACCACAAACAACATATACAATAACCCCAAACACACACAGCCGCTGATTTCAGCACACACTTATTTGCTATCTACACAACTCTTCCAGCACAATCCCCTAGACACAGATCAACACAACCATCCTTTAGGTGAAAGTGATCATAAAATGGTAGAATTCATGATTTTAAGGAATGGTAGGAGGGAGTACAGCAAAATAAGGACAATAGATTTAAAGAAGGGAGACTTTAGCAAACTCGGAGTTGGTAGGTAAGATCTCATGAGAAGCAAGTCTAAGGGGAAAAACAATTGAAGACAGTTGGCAGTTTTTCAAAGAGACGTTATTAAGGGCGCAAGAACAAAGGAAGTATGGTAAGAGACCACCCTGGCTTAACCAGGTGAACTTCAACTATTTGAAACTCAAAAAAGAGATTCTTACAAAAAGTAGAAACTAGGTCAAATTACAAAGGATGCATATAAACTAGGGCTGTGAATTAATCGCAGTTAACTCAAGCGATTAACTCAAAAAAAATTAATCGTGATTAATCACACTGTTAAACAATAGAATACCAATTGAAATGTAGAAAAACATCCAAAAATATTTAATACATTTTTAAATATATTGATTTCTATTACAACACAGAATACGTGTACAGTGCTCACTTTATATTATTTTTTATTATATATATTTGCACTGTAAAAATTATAAACAAACCAATAGTATTTTTCAGTTCACGTCATACAAGTACTGTAGTGCAATCTCTTTATCGTGAAAGCGTAATTTACAAATGTGGAATTATGTACAAAGATACATAACTGCACTCAAAAACAAAACAATGTAAAACTTGTAGGCTCTAATGTCCACTCAGTCCTATTACTTGTTCAGCCAATCACTAAGACAAACAAGTTTGTTTTCATTACACTGCTGCCCGCTTCTTATTTACAATGTCACCTGAAAGTGAGAACAGGCATTCACATGGCACTTTTGTAGCCGGCGTTGCAAGGTATTTACATGCCAGATATGCTAAACATTCATATGCCCCTTCATCCTTCGGCCACCATGCTTCCATGTGGATGACGCTCGTTAAAAAAAAATGTGCTAATTAAATTTGTGACTGAACTCCTTGGGAGAGAATTGTATGTCTCTGTTTTACCCTCATTCTGCCATATATTTCAAGTTGTAGCAGTCTCGGAAGATGACCCAGCACATGTTCATTTTAAGAACACTCACTGCAGATTTGACATAACGCAAAGACGGTACCAATGAGAGATTTCTAAAAATAGCTACAGCACTCGACTCAAGGTTTAAGAATCTGAAGTGCTGTCCAAAATCTGAGAGGTTTGGAGCATGCTTTCAGAAGTTTTAAAAGAGCAATACTCAGATGCAGAAACTACAGAACCTGAACCACCAAAAAATAAAATCAACTTTCTGTTGGTGGCATCTGACTCAGACGATGAAAATGAACATGCGTCGGTCCGCTCTGCTTTGGATTGTTATCGAGCAGAACCTGTCATCAGCATAGACGCACATCATCTGGAATGGTGGTTGAAGCATGAAGGGACATATGAGTCTTTAGCGCATCCGGCACGTAAATATCTTGCAATGCCGCCTACAACAATGCCATGCGAATACCTGTTCTCACTTTCAGGTTACACTGTAAACAAGAAGCAGGCAGCATTATCTCCTGCAAATAGTAACCAAACTTGTTTGTGTGAGTGATGGGCTGCAGTAGGACTGAGTGGACATGTAGGCTCTAATGTTGTACATTGTTTTATTTTTGATGCAGTTATTTTTTGTACAAAATTCTACATTTGTAAGTTCAACTTCCATGATAAAGAGATTGCACTACAGTATTTGTATTAGGTGAATTGAAAAATACTATTTCTTTTGTTTTTTACAGTGAAAATGTGTGATAAAAAAAATAAAGTGAGCACTGTACATTTTGTATTCTATGTTGTAACTGAAATCAATATATTTGAAAATGTAGAAAACATCCACAAATATTTAAATAAATGGTATTCTATTATTGTTTAACAGCATGATTAATCATGAGAATTTTTTTTATTGCCTTGACAGCCCTAATATAAACAAATAACACAAGTATGAAGGGACAAAATTAGAAAGGCCAAGGCACAAAACAAGATCAAACTAGCTAGAGACATAAAGGGTAACAAGAAAACATTCTACAAATACAATAGAAGCAAGAGGAAGACCAAGGACAGGGTAGGCCTGTTACTCAATGAGTGCAGAAAAACAGTAACAAAGTGTGGAAATGGTAGAGGTGCTTAATGATTTCTTTGTTTTGGTTTTCACCAAGAAGGTTGGTGGTGATTGGACGTCTAACATAGTGAATGCCACTGAAAAGGAGGTAGGATCAGAGACTAAAATAGGAAAAGAACAAGTTAAAAATTATTTAGACAAGTTAGATGTCTTCATGTCACCAGGGCCTGTGAAATGCATCCTAGAATACTCAAGGAGCTGCCTGAGGAGATATCTGAGCCATTAGCGATTATCTCTGAAAAATCATGGAGGATGGGAAAGATTCCAGAAGACTGGAAAAGGGCAAATAAAGTGACAATCTATAAAAAGGGAAATAAGGACAACCCAGGCAATTACCAACCAGTCAGCTTAACTTTAGTACCTGGAAAGATAATGGAGCAAATAATCAAGCAATCAATTTGCAAACATCTAGAAGATAAAAAGGTGATAAGTAACAGTCGGCATGGATCTGTCAAGAACAAATCGTGTCAAACCAACCTGATAGATTTCTTTGACAGGTTAACAACCATTGTGGATGGGGGGAAGCGGTAGATGTGGTATATCTCGACTTTAGTAAAGCTTTAGATACTGTATCGCATGATCTTCTCATAAACGAACTAGGGAAATGCAACCTAGATGGAGCCACTGTAAGGGGGGTGCATAACTGGTTGGAAAACCATTCCCAGAGAACGGTTATCAGTGGTTCACAGTCATGCTGGAAGGGCATAACGAGTGGGGTCCCGTAAGGATCAGTTCTGGGTCCAGTTCTGTTCAGTATCTTCATCAATGATTTAGATAATGGCATAGAGAGCACACTTATAAAGTATGCGGATGATACCAAGCTGAGAGGAGTTGCAAGCGCTTTGGAGGATAGGATTATAATTCAAAACGATCTGGACAAACTGGAAAAATGGTCTGAAGTAAACAGGATGAAATTCAATAAGGACAAATGCAAAGTTCTCCACTTAGGAAGGAACAATCAGTTGCACACATACAAAATGGGAAATGACTGCCTAGGAAGGAGTACTGAGGAAAGGGATCTGGGGGTCATAGTGGATCACAAGCTAAATATGAATCAACAGTGTAACACTATTGCAAAAAAAGCGAACATCATTCTGGGATGTATTAGCAGGAGTGTTGTAAGCAAGACACGAGAAGTAATTCTTCCACTCTGCTCCGTGCTGATTAGGCCTCAACTGGAGTCTCGTGTCCAGTTCTGGGCACCACATTTCAAGAAAGATGTGGACAAATTGGAGAAAGTCCAGAGAAGAGCAACAAAAATGATTAAAGGTCTAGAAAGCATGACCTGAGGGAAGATTGAAAAAAATGGGTTTGTTTAGTCTGGAGAAGAGAAGACTGAGAAGGGACATGATAACAGTTTTCAAGTACTTTAAAAAGTTGCAACAAGGAGGAGGGTGAAAAATTGTTCTCCTTAACTTCTGAGGATAGGACAAGAAGTAATGGGCTTAAATTGCAGTGATGGAGGTTTAGGTTGGACATTAGAGAAAAACTTCCTGTAGGAAGCACTGAAATAAATTGCCTAGGGAGGTTGTGGAATCTCCAGCATTGGAGATTTTTAAGAGCAGGTTAGACAAACACCTGTCAGGGATGGTCTAGATAATAGTCCTACCATGAGTGCAGGGGACTGGACTAGATGACCTCTCAAGGTCCCTTCCAGTCCTATGATTCTATGATCCACCCAACAACATAACCAGCACAAACACCACCAAACATCACTCTGAAGCCTAAAATGTCCGTTGAGTCAGTGTGAAGCAATTGTAACAGCTACAAGCATGGTTGAGAGCTCTTTGTTTAGAATATCACCAGGTTCAATCATCACTGGGATTCACAGTCTGTTACTCTCCAATTTTTAAGTTCTCAGTCATTCTCAGCTGTTTTAAATTTTTACACATTACTTTACAAATTACACCTGTGCAACAGCACAGGCTTTCAGATACTAGTTTTAAATATTCTGGTTTTTGTCTACAGCCATTTCATAACATTCAAATAAGATACCCTATCAAATGTAGCATTTAAAAACAGCATAATTTACTTCATTACAAATGTTAATCTCAATTTGCAATAACACAAACTTTCAAGTTAGTTTTACAAATCTTCAACCTGACTTAAATCAATAATTTGAAAGCGCCTTGATTTAAGTGTCTCCACCCTGGAAAGAGACTTCCAATCAGACCAAAATCAGCTACACTTAATCCAGCCTGGGTTCATCTCCCAGGTCTTAGGTGGTCAGAGGTGTCCCCTAAAGTGAAGGGTTCCTTGTTAGCTTGGGTATTAAGAAAGCAGTGGCCCAAAACACGAATGTTGATACTTGAAACATAACAAGGATAGGATGTGACCATTCCTTCAAACAAACTAAATCCTAAAGTTTTCATTTCTTGGTCAAAATCCTTGCTAAAAATAGCCTATATACTGGCACTATGATCTAGCCTCCCTGGTTTCAGTGGTTGCTGAATAGTGTTTTAAACATAAATCCTTTGCACCAGAAGGAAGGCTTGAACATGGAGACTGCAATTTACCATCAGGGCTCTTACAACACTAAGCAAAAGAATTACTATACCACTTCACAATACATCACAAAGGAATTTAGAGAATAGTTTGTTACCCAGTGCCTGTGAGCTTTAGCGGAAAGCAACCTTCAATGACATGCCTTCTGTTTGGGCTGCTGCTTTGAACTCCACCTGATATATTACAGAAGATAAAATATCTACTCCAAACTCAATCTCCCTAAAGCAACAAATGATCAGATAAGGCTGCTCAGAATTCAAATCTTTTCTCCTCATCCTTAGCATCGGAAAACTTCACTTCAGCCACAAGAAAATTAGTTTGTGGCATTTCTATTCCCAGCCTAGCTTTTGACTTTCTGTAGATTTCTCTCCTCCTCTATCAACCACTCATTCTGTTTACCTTGCGAACATGACATGAGAAGAGCACATTCATGTACTTGTCCTTCCTCTTCAACTCATTAGCAATAAGGATGAAAGAGCCTGTGGTCTGAGGGTTATCTGGTTTCTGGAAGAGCAAACAAAGACAAAGACAGACACATAATTTTTCTTAATTACCAAATAGAGCAATCATACTTTGTCAACCTAGGCCTGATGGAATGGCAAGCTCACCAAGAAGTCTGTAATACATTCCCTTATCAGGAGACTTTATCAGTCATTTAGGGGGAGGGATAGCTCAGTGGTTTGAGCACTGGCCTGCTAAACCCAGGGTTTAGCAATCCTCCAATCCTTGAGGGGGACACTTAGGGATCTGGGGCAAAATCAGTACTTGGTCCTGCTAGTGAAGGCAGGGGGCTGGACTCGATGATGTCTCAGGGTCCCTTCCAGTTCTATGAAATACGTATATCTCCATATATTATTCCTTGCAGTACAGAAACACAGCATCCTGAAAAAAGAACGGGAGTACTTGTGGCACCTTAGAGACTAACAAATTTATTAGAGCATAAACTTTCGTGGACTACAGCCCACTTCTTCGGATGCATATAGAATGGAACATATATTGAGGAGATATATATACACACATACAGAGAGCATAAACAGGTGGGAGTTGTCTTACCAACTCTGAGAGGCCAATTAATTAAGAGAAAAAAAACTTTTGAAGTGATAATCAAGCTAGGCCAGTACAGACAGTTTGATAATAGGTGTGAGAGTACTTACACAATCAACTCCGGTTTGAATAAGGACTGGGAATGGCTGAGCCATTACAAACATTGACTCTATCTCCCCTTGTAAGTACTCTCACACCTATTATCAAACTGTCTGTACTGGCCTAGCTTGATTATCACTTCAAAAGTTTTTTTTTCTCTTAATTAATTGGCCTCTCAGAGTTGGTAAGACAACTCCCACCTGTTTATGCTCTCTGTATGTGTGTATATATATCTCCTCAATATATGTTCCATTCTATATGCATCCGAAGAAGTGGGCTGTAGTCCACGAAAGCTTATGCTCTAATAAATTTGTTAGTCTCTAAGGTGCCACAAGTACTCCTGTTCTTCTTTTTGCGGATACAGACTAACACGGCTGTTACTCTGAAACCTGTCATTATGCAAGGCACAGCATCCTGAGTTTTACATGCTTTTCTAAAGGACCTTTTAGAAACAAAGGGTGTAAGGAGAAAAGGAAGGCTCTAATAAGCTGGAGCTACCTTTGAGGAAGACGCATAAGGAGATTTCCACTACGCTCTCAGACGCAGACAGTTTAGCATTTTTTTCCGCCTAGTCCTTCCATTTATGCTAACTAGTGCAATTTTAGTCTCATGTTGCATTTTCCATCCTATCTCTGGCCACTGGAAGAGTCAACTGATGATATTAATTGGTATCTTGATTAACAGTGGTCTCAAGAATAATGAGAATTAGGTTTGGTATTTACAAAATTATAGTTCTTAGCATAGTGAACATTGGAACCTTTTTGAAATGACTTACAGATTACTTCTTAATGGAGGAGTTGGAATGCATTTAATTTTTAGAACACACACTGTTTTCAGACTCTCCTCTCCAGATTCCCTTAGGCCTCACCAGGGAAACTCTTCCCTATTCAGCTGCACTGAATAGACTAAAGACTGAACATTTCTATCACAGCACTCACCGATGCAATATAGTTACCCTCCCAGGCTCTTTGTAGCCCAATATCTGCTCTGTGACCCTTCAACAATTCCATGGCAGCAACCTTAGCCCTGAGCTGAGGCAGATCTTCTGGAGGGATGCTCTTGATGAGCACATTTGCTCTCCACCTAAAAAAAGAAAATAGAAATCAACTCCAAAGTTTATCTGTGCCCCACAGCAAGACCAGACTAATCTGGAGCCTTACCTGATTTACATTGGGAGGGTCAGCGGTAAACAGACTTTTCTAGCTGCCATTATTCAACTGAAGTCATTTTTCAAGCAACACACTTAAAGTGACTTTGTAAGAGATGGCATCATCAACAATAAACATTGTCTCCAATTCCACAATAAAATGTTTTCCTACCTGCTAGTCCTGTAAACATGCCCTGGCATCCAAGAATCATGCTGCGCTGTTAGCATATCACCAGTAATAAAGGTTCTGCAAGCCAAATTCTTGGCTCAGCTATCCCATTTCCCTTAAATGACAGCCCTTAATTGAATCCAGGTATCCCTAATTCCCCATGTAGGTATCCCTAATTGACTTGAGGTAACCCTGTCTCAGTTTATACATACTCCCCGGTGCGTATTTTATGAGATGAGGGCAGCTTTGTCGCCTGCCTCTCAGGCTTACCTCGAACAGGTCCTGCAGAATGATGTTCCCCACCCACCCCACACCCTCCGGATCTTTTCATCAGGCCCCTGTCCCGTGAGCCTCCCCGGCTGCCCCACCCATATATACCTTGGGTGACCTGCGGCCAGTTTGCTTTCGATCTGTGCCACAGGCATATCTGTACACGCTCGTGCTCCATACTCTCCATTTCCTCACCCTCGTGTCCCGCACTGACACTAAATGGCGGGACCTAATGCCACCTGCTGAGGTGGAAGTTCCTCTCTCCGCTCACGTATCCGGGCAGAGTTCCTCTGGGCAGCGTCCACTGGCTCCCTTGGCACCTTCAAGGAGCAGTGGGTGCTGTCCAGGGTTCTCTGCTCGCTGTCCCCTTCAGGCTCCCTATTTTTGACCCTGTGACCCACACACCCATCCTTGTTAGTTTTTCAGCTGCCCCCCCTTAATTATTTGAGTCCCGGGCTCAGTGGATCCTCTCCATAGGCTGGGGGAGGGTCCTTTGGGCATGGGCAGGCTTGTACCTGCCCACCTCCCAGAACCCAATATGAGGACCCTTTTACAGCCGTCCAGTCTGACTTTGTCACAATATGTCTTCTACAGAATAAACAGAAGTACTTGTGGCACCTTAGAGACTAACAAATTTATTAGAGCATAAGCTTTCATGAACTACAGCCCACTTCTTCGGATGCATATATGCATATAGAAGTGGGCTGTAGTCCACGAAAGCTTATGCTCTAATAAATTTGTTAGTCTCTAAGGTGCCACAAGTACTCCTGTTCTTTTTGCGGATACAGACTAACACGGCTGCTACTCTGAAACCTACAGAATAAACGTACATCTACTATATGAAAAATATATTCACATAAGAATCAATGGCCATTGTTAATTCTTATGTTTTAGTTTATGACCAATGATGTCTCTCATTTAGAATGAAATAAAGGGTTTTCCTTGCACCTGCGATAAATTGCCTGCAGTGCTTCTTCGAAACGGCGCAGCACTTTTGGAGGGCTGGGCCACTTCACATGCTTTCCATAATCCCTCATGGACCTCACGTTATGGAAGCGCCGGGTGACCTCACGGATGTAGGACTTCACCTTGTAGCGGCGGTAGTACTTAATTATTGTGAGGGCAGCCCTTGTCCTCTTATACCGAAGGCGGGCTAGTGTGCCCCTCCAGACCTAGAGGAGGAGAAGAGTTGAGATTTTTAACAATACGAAGCTGTGAAATCATTTACCTTCTAATTTACTTTCACGTTCTGTTCCTTTTGTGCAGAAGGAAAAAAGAAAGTTAGTGATGCAGTTTTGGGGGATTCGCTTTTCTGTAAAACTTAAATTGGGTCCAAAATCCTGTTATACGGATGCTAATTCCAGAGCTGCTTCCATTCCTATGTATTTAGGGAGCAGAATTTTAGCGCAGTAGCAGCTAGAAATGAATAAAATAAATTCAGCAAACGAGTAATTGATTTCAACCATCACCCTTCTATGGAATTAAGCAAATCTTTGGCTCAAGTTACATCCTCAAACACTTCATCCCTCGTGTACTACTGTGCCACCTCCCTGCATTACAGGACTGGAGGAAAGGGAAAGGAAGAATGACAGGACAATAAGTATGGTGACCTCTGCTCAGCCAGATTCATCAGCACTCCCAGGATTCCCTGCTACATATATATCCTAGAGTGCACCACAAAACTCTGACAAGAAGCAGAAAATCTTGTATGCTCTCAGACTTCCTTTCAGATACCCCATGCAAATAAAAAGGTAAGCCCCAGAGTGCCTGCTTTCAAGAAGAGAGAAGATGGGTGAGGTAATATTTTTTAGTGGATCAACTTCTTTTGGTGAAAGAGACAAGCTCTGTGTAGCTTGAAAGCTTGTCTCTCTCACTAACAGCAGTTGGTCCAATAAAATATATTACCTCCTCCCCTTGTTGCTCTAATATCCTGGGACCAACATGGCTGCAACAATATTGTTTTCAAGTAGTCTTCCCACAGCAAGTGTTGACCTGTCTGCAGTTCTGCCTCTATCAGTGCTAGATTCTTGATTTCATTACAATGTATAAGAGGAAAATTACCTTCACATGGGGGAAAATACATTGCCCTAGCTGAGCAGGTAGCATTGTTCCTATCTTGTAACCAGATAATATGTTCATTTGAGTGCTCTCCAGCTAACATGCACATTCCTGAGAAATCAGCAAACAGCTGCCCTTCCACTTTAGTATCATCTACCAAGATGAAGGCTTATATTTTTGTTTCCTCATAGGGTTACACTTGAAAGATAATGAACCTCCTACCCATGAAAAGAGTGCTTCACAACTCACTCAGGGCTCTGCTAGAGAATTTATTTCTCTCCTGAGCCCCACATATGCACATCGAGCCTTCTATTTACACAAGGATTAATCACCTAAGGTGATTTCCAGTGTGGTATTTATTTGTTGTATAAAGCGGTGTCAGAAGTTCTCTCTTGCAAGGTTTACTAGACATCTTCCCATATGTGTGAGAAGATTCAGGAGTACTGAAAGAGGAAAAACAGATATACAGATGCTCTTCACCAAAGAGCGAGAATATTTAAAGAGACACTAAGGCTCATGGGGCCTAAAGGGTACAGTAATATTTTCTCAGAATGATCCTCTCCTCATTTTCGCTTTTAACTCAAAGGCCTTGGGTAGTATCAAACATCTCCAACGAATGGCTGGCACCTCACACTCAAGAGACTAGGCTTATTCCTGAAACAGACAGCAGGCTGCTCCCTTAAGTGCTAGAACATGCTGTCTCTGTAGTATTGTTCTCACTTTAGCATGCCAAGAACTGAGGAGGAATCTGATCCCCTATGTAACATTGCCTAAGCCCTTGACTTCTAGGCCAAAACAATTCTCCCACTACTTATTCCCTAGTATTTGCTTTTTTTGTTAGCTGGTAACCACAACACAACAGATTGTGAGTCAATCTCCCCACCAGACATGTCCCAGGGGTGAAGACAGTCCTTAGAGTACACAATGTTAGACCATTCTCTACACCTTTCTGCAGAAAATCCAGGCTTTAAACACTTGCAAACGTCAACCTTTTAAGGAAGCATTTGCAAAATATGCACTACGGCTTATAGTATGGCCAGAGGGGATTATGTTCCAGGTAACTGGAAGCATATTGTTACATATTGGCTAAGGCCTTCCTTTCATGAACCGAGCCCTCAGAAATAAGATTCCTAGATTCCAAGGCTGGAAGGGACCATTGTGATTATCCAGTCTGATCTCATCTATAACAGGCCATAGAACTTCCCTCAAAATAATCTGTAGAGCAGGTCTGTTAGAAAAACATCCAGTCTTGATTTAAAAATGGTCAGTGATGGATGGTTAATCACCCTATCAAAAACGTATGCCTTATTTCCAGTCTGAATTTGTCCTGCTTCAACTTCCGGCCACTGGATCATGTTATACCTTTCTCTTCTGACTTGAAGAGCCCATGATCACATATCTGTTCCCCATGTAGGTATTTATAGACTAATCAACTCACCCCTTAACCTTCTCTTTGTTAAAATAAATAGATTGAGTTCCTTGAATCAATCACTATAAGAAATGGTTTCTAATCCCTTAATCATTCTCATGGCTCTTCTCTGAACCCTCTCCAATTTATCAACAACCTTCTGGAATTGTGGACACCAGAACTGGCCACAGTACTCCAGCAGTGGTCATTCCAGTGCCAGACAGAGGTAAAATAATCTCTCTACTCCTACTTGAGATTCTCCTGTTTATGCATCCCAGGATCCCATTAGCCCTTTCGGCCATACCATCATATTGGGAGCTCATGTTCAGCTGATTATCCACCATAATCCTCAAATCTTTTTAAGAGTCACTGCTTCCCAGGAGAGGGTCCTCCATTGTGGAAGTATGGCCTACATTCTTTGTTCCTAGATGTATACATTTACATTTAGCCATATTCAGACACACATTGTTTGCTGGCACCAAGCGTTCCCGATCACTCTGAATCAGTGTCTTGTCCTCTTCATTATTTACCACTTCTCCAATTTTTGTATCATCTGCAAACTTTACTAATGATGATTTTATGATTTCTTTCTGGCTACTGATAAAAATGTTAAATAGCAGAGGGTTAAGAATAGATCACAGCAGGACCTCACTGGAAACACACCAGCTCAATGATGAGTCCCCATTTACAATCACATTTTGAGACCTAACAGTTAGCCAGTTTTTAATCTATTTAGCATATGCATCATTCTAGGTTTTTTAAATCAAAATATCATGCTGTACCAAGTCAAATGCCTTATAGAAATCTAAGTATATTCCATCAACACTATCTCCTTTATCGCTCAAACTTGATTTTTTTTTTAAATAAGCTTACAAGTAAAACAGGATCTATTTTCCATAAACCCATATTGACTGGCATTAAATACATTACCCTCCTTTAATTTCTTTATTGAGTTACTCCAGAGGCACAGAATTAATACCATCCGCAGATTTCTTTGCTCCCCGCAGAAAAATGGGGGAGCAAATAAATCTGTGGGGAACATATGCCCCATCCCTGGCAACCCAGGCGCGTCTGCCCGGAGCAGCTGGCAGAGATGTAGATCACTGCGCAGAGGGGTGGGGAGACTGGGTGTGAGTGGAGAGATTTCAGAGTAGCAGCCGTGTTAGTCTGTATCCGTAAAAAGTGGAGAGATGTTAAGGGGGCAGGGCTGGGCACATGCCTGTGTGCGAATGAGCAAGCAAAAGACTCTGTCCCTCTCACTTGCTATTGTGGTGCCCCTGGCTTGGAGGAGTAGGACTCTGTGAGGCAGAAATGTAAAAACTAAGTAGGCAGGCTGCTAATGTTCCCATTGTCCGTTAATTGTTCCCATTCTTAGTCAATTCCCCCAGGAGCCTAAAAACATGTAAGTTTTAAGGTTGATTTACATCGCCAGAGTGGTGTAAAGCAGCAGTTCTCAACCGGGGGTCTGCGGCTCCCTAGAGGTCCACGAGCCCTTTTCAGTGGGGCCACGGGGCCCTGCAGCTAAAACCCAGAGCCTGAGCCCCAGCACCCCCGCAGGGCTGAAGCCAGGAGCCATGGGGCTGAATCCCGAGCCCTGGTGCTCCCCACAGGGCGGAAGCCCCGAGTCCATGGGTGGAGTTGTGGGGGGAGCACAGAGGGCACTGCCCCCTGCAAACAGCAGTGCAAGAGCTGGGCAGTCCCTGGGGCAGCTTAACCATGCCACACCCACCTCCTTCTCTCCCCACCCCCTGGCCAGGCTGGGCCCTGGAGTTTTCACAGCGGGGGTGGGGAGGGAGGAGGGAGGGGACTCAGAAAGAAAAAGATTGAGAACCCCTGGAGTAAAGGAGCCTTATAGTAAATAACAGTAAGGGAATCCTCAAGCTAGGAAGATCTATGAGCTTTTTTCCTGTGCCAAGTGGCACAATGGGGTTACATTAAAGCTCAGGATCTATTTTACTTACCCATTAAAAAAAATGCAGGACAACGATTTGCAAAAAAGTGTATGACTTTCATATGTGAAAGTCTGAGCAATTTAAAATTACATTCTACTCATTTTTATTTTGGTGTTTGGTGTTGGGTC